>NC_091154.1:23030080-23077580 GCF_040958095.1 Procambarus clarkii | reverse complement strand
GTTATTCCATCTGCTGTTCTTTCTTATGCTTAATATTCTTGGTAATACTTATTAGTCTAGCTATCATTCACCAAGTTTCGATATACTGTTATGAGAAATATGTCCCTCTTTATTCGTCTTTGTCAATCAATAATATAATTTGGTATGTCGCGATCATGTCTCTACTGTTTTATCTCTTGTGAATTATGGACCATAACTTTCCTTCCAGGTTATATCTTCTGCACAAAGGGCTAGAGGTCAGGGCTTGAGGTCAGGGCTTGAGGTCAGGGCTTGAGGTCAGAGCTTGAGGTCAGGGCTTGAGGTCAGAGCTTGAGGTCAGGGCTTGAGGTCAGGGCTACAGGTCAGAGCTTTAGGTCAGGACTTCAGGTCAGAGCTTGAGATCAGGGCTTCAGGTCAGGATTTGAGATCAGGGCTTGAGGTCAGGGCTTGAGGTCAGGGCTTCTGGTCAGGGCTTCAGGTTAGGACTTGAGGTTAGGGCTTGAGGTCAGGGCTTCTGGTCAGGGCTTGAGGTCAGGGCTTCAGGTCAGGAATTCAGGTCAGGGCTACACGTCAAGGCATGAGGTCAGGGCTACAGGTCAGGGCTACAGGTCAGGGCTACACGTCAAGGCATGAGGTCAGGGCTACAGGTCAGGGCTTCATGCCCACCAATGAGGTGCAGGTCGACACTGTG
Organism: Procambarus clarkii; assembly: GCF_040958095.1. NCBI lineage: Eukaryota > Metazoa > Arthropoda > Malacostraca > Decapoda > Cambaridae > Procambarus > Procambarus clarkii. The sequence goes on along the minus strand of NC_091154.1, from coordinate 23,076,910 downwards.
GGTATGTCCCCCTGGAATCGATTTTAATGGTCAATAAGAAATTCCTACTCATTAACGTATGTTAATTCCCATTAGATTAAAAAGCTTTAGAAAGGACGTGTTGCACCTGTTCATCTCCAGGTGATGCTGCCTTGATCAAGGCCTCAGGTGTTCACCTCCAGGTGATGCTGCCTTGATCAAGGCCTCAGGTGTTCACCTCCAGGTGAGGCTGCCTTGATCAAGGCCTCAGGTGTTCACCTCCTGGTGATGCTTCCTTGATCAAGGCCTCAGGTGTTCACCTCCAGGTGAGGCTGCCTTGATCAAGGCCTCAAGTGTTCACCTCCTGGTGATGCTGCCTTGATCAAGGCCTCAGGTGTTCACCTCCAGGTGAGGCTGCCTTGATCAAAGCCTCAGGTGTTCACCTCCAGGTGAGGCTGCCTTGATCAAGGCCTCAGGTGTTCACCTCCAGGTGATGCTGCCTTGATCAAGGCCTCAGGTGTTCACCTCCAGGTGAGGCTGCCTTGATCAAGGCCTCAGGTGTTCACCTCCAGGTGAGGCTGCCTTGATCAATCCAACCAACAATCAAGGTTATGATTGTGATTGAAATCATTCCCCCAAAGAAATATATTAACTAAAACAATGAGATTTCACAATGTTTGCAAACAAACAAACACAAAAAACAGAACCAAAGCCTAAAGGAGCCAAGCTAAACCAGAACCAAACTCTAACCTAACCTAACTAAAACACAACGAAAGCCTAACCTAGACGAGTCAAAACCTAACCTAACTTACCCTAATCAACCCCTAACGTGGCGTAACCAATCCCTAACGTGGCATAACCAACGCCTAATGTGGCGTAACCAACCCCTAACGTGGCGTAACCAACGCCTAACGTGGCGTAACCAACCCCTAACGTGGCGTAACCAACGCCTAACGTGGCATAACCAACGCCTAACGTGGCATAACCAACGCCTAACGTGATGTAACCAACCCCTAACGTGGCGTAACCAATGCCTATTGTGGCGTAACCAACCCCTAACGTGGCATAACCAACACCTAACGTGACGTAACCAACGCCTAACGTGGCGTAACCAACGCCTAACGTGGCATAACCAACGCCTAACGTGGCATAACCAACACCTAACGTGGCATAGCCAACTCATAACGTGGCATAACCAATGCCTAACGTGTCATAACCAACCCCTAACGTGTCATAACAACCCCTAACGTGGCATAACCAACGCCTAACGTGGCATAACCAACACCTAACGTGGCATAACCAACGCCTAACGTGGCATAACCAACGCCTAACGTGGCATAACCAACACCTAACGTGGCATAACCAACGCCTAACGTGGCATAACCAACGCCTAACGTGGCATAACCAACGCCTAACGTGGCATAACCAACGCCTAACGTGGCATAACCAACGCCTAACGTGGCATAACCAACGCCTAACGTGGCATAACCAACGCCTAACGTGGCATAACCAACGCCTAACGTGGCATAACCAACGCCTAACGTGGCATAACCAACACCTAACGTGGCATAACCAACGCCTAACGTGGCATAACCAACGCCTAACGTGGCATAACCAACGCCTAACGTGGCATAACCAACGCCTAACGTGGCATAACCAACGCCTAACGTGGCATAAACAACGCCTAACGCGGCATAACCAACGAAAACATTATGTTAGTCCCAAAACAGTTTATATTTTGTTTTATCTTCAAAATAATAAACTTTTTAAAATAATAATCCAATTTTTTTGGTTTACATTTTGTAAGTTAAATTTGGTATTAAATTGTTTAGTTAACAAAATGTTGTTCTCAGTATGAAGGGGGTTCCTCACATATGTGCCCAGTTACATATACCTTCACCAACCATGGGTTAATACACGAGAACCAACAGAGAATAGATCCAGAACCATCAACTGAAAATGGAATGAGACCCATCAACAGAAAACGAATTGGACCCATCAACAGAAAATGGGATACGACCCATCAACAAAAAATGGAATTGGACCCATCAACAGAAAATGGAATAGGACCCATCAACAGAAAATATAACTAGAACATTCAACAGAAAATGAAAAATCAATAGAAAATGGTACCAGTACCATCAATAAAAATTGGTACCAGAACCATCAACAGAAATTGGTACCAGAATCATCAATAGAAAATGGTAACAGAACCATCAACAGGGCACAGAACAAGTCCAACAGAACCATCAACAGAAAATGGTACTAGAATCAACTTAAACCATCAACAGAAAACGAGAAGAGAAAACGTGAATCCATCCCACAACATAAACTAAAATAAATGCAGATGAAAATCCCCTTCAGAAATCCCCACTTGAAATAACGTATCCAGGGATTACAAAACGGTTTTAATTAGGATTTAAATGGGATTAAAGAAGAGGAGAGAATAATTAATAGGATTTACCTCACGCCGTGTCTCTTTTGGCTCTAAATGTTTAAGAAATGTTTAGTATTGATAAAATATTTGGAAATAATGTTGGTTCTTACAAACATTTAGGGATTAATGGATATTCCCTGACAATACAAATTCTGGGATATGATCAAGTCCAAGAATTTATGCAAATGGCTGAAACATTGAACTTTAAAAAAATTTGGAAATGTTAATATTCCGGAAAATCCGGAAAACTATTTTTGTTTACTTATGTTTCAAAGGCAAACTAACCTAACCTAACCTCCCTAGGCCTAACACTCACTGAGTCCTAATATAGTACATATGTGTACTATACTAGGCCTTGGAATATTGAAGTTTGCTTCTATAACTACATCTCTTCGGAGTCTACAAAATGAATAGTACAAAATTTGACTGTCTAATTCGCTTAGTACGTCAATCATTGTAATAAGATGGACATAGGTACAAAAGTACTATCTAAAGAGGAGGATGGGGTTAGTATATTTGTAGGTGTTTGATCAATGCTCCTTGGCACTGATCAATCACCGATGAATATTAATCCCAGGGATGTTTTAGTGTCCTATATGCATGACACAACAGTTGGCTGACTCCAAGATAGCTATTTCCTCAACCTGTCCTCTTAAAAAGAACGTCGCTTTTAGCCGTTTGCCCGTATGGCCGAATTTGGACGTAATTTGAAAATGAAAATAAATTTGGGATTTTTTTTTCAACAACAGTAAGTTAAGGGTCCTCTGATAGGTTAGGTGGGCAGGAAATTCTCATAAAGTTTCAAAACGTTATGAAAAACGTGAATTTAAAGTGTCCTCTTATAACCTCTGCGCGTACGCCGGACGACTTAAACAGAAAACGGAACAGAACGTCACTTTTGTGAGTCGATTTCATTTCAAATTACGTCCAAATTTAGCCATATCGCGCATACCAGCCAAAAGTGACGTTAATTTTAAGAGGACGGGTTGATTTCCTGACCTGGGGGATATGAGGACAAGGAGCTGGGATAGGAGGACAAGGTGCTGGGATATGAGGACAAGGTGCTGGGACATGAGGACAAGGAGCTGGGATATGAGGACAAGATGCTGGGATATGAGGATAAGGAGCTAGGATTTGAGGACAAGGAGCTGGGATATGAGGACAAGGAGCTGGGATATGAGGACAAGATGCTGGGATATGAGGACAATGAGCTAGGATTTGAGGACAAGGAGGTGGGATATGAGGACAAGGTGCTGGGACATGAGGACAAGGAGCTGGGATATGAGAACAAGGTGCAGGGATATGAGGACAAGGAGCTGGGATATGAGGACAAGAAGCTTGGATATGAGGACAATGAGCTAGGATTTGAGGACAAGGAGCTGGGATGTGAGGACAAGGAGCTGGGATATGAGGACAAGGAGCTGGGATATGAGGACAAGGAGCTGGGATATGAGAATAAGGAGCTGGGATATGAGGACAAAGTGCTGGGATATGACGACAAGGAGCTGGGATATGAGGACAAGGAGCTGGGATATGAGAATAAGGAGCTGGGATATGAGGACAAAGTGCTGGGATATGACGACAAGGAGCTGGGATATGAGGAAAGGAGCTGGGATATGAGGACAAGGAGCTGGGATATGAGGACAAGGAGCTGGGATATGAGGACAAGGAGCTAGGATTTGAGGACAAGGAGCTGGGATATGAGGAAAAGGAGCTGGGATTTGAGGACAATGTGCTGGGATATGAGGACAAGGAGATAAGATTTGAGGACAAGGAGCTGGTATATAAGGACAAGGAGCTGGGATATGAGGACAAGGTGCTGGAATATGAGGACAATGAGCTGGGATATGAGGACAAGGAGCTGAGATATGAGGACAAGGAGCTAGGATTTGACAAGGAGCTGGGAGATGAGGACAAGAAGTTGGGATATGAGGACAAGAAGCTGGGATATGAGGACAAGGAGGAGTGATATGAGGACAACGAGCTGGGATATGACGACAAGGAGTAGGGATATGAGAACAAGGAGCTGAGATAAGAGGACAAGGAGCTGGGATATGAGGACAAGGAGTTCTTATATGAGAACAAGGATCTGGGATATGAGGACAAGGAGCTGGGATATGAGGACAAGGAGCTGGGATATGAGGACAAGGAGTAGGGATATGAGAACAAGGAGCTGGGATATGAGGACAAGGAGCTGGGATATGAGGACAAGGAGTTCTTATATGAGAACAAGGAGCTGAGATATGAGAACAAGGAGCTGGGATATGAGGACAAGGAGTTCTTATATGAGAACAAGGAGCTGGGATATGAGGACAAGGAGCTGGAATATGAGGACAAGAAGTTCTTATATGAGAACAAGGAGCTGGGATATGAGGACAAGGAGCTGGGATATGAGGACAAGGAGCTGGGATATGAGGACAAGGAGTAGGGATATGAGAACAAGGAGTAAGGATATGAGAACAAGGAGCTGGGATATGAGGACAAGGAGCTGGGATATGAGGACAAGGAGTAGGGATATGAGAACAAGGAGCTGAGATATGAGGACAAGGAGCTGGGATATGAGGACAAGGAGCTGGGATATGAGGACAAGGAGTAGGGATATGAGAACAAGGAGTAAGGATATGAGAACAAGGAGCTGAGATATGAGAACAAGGAGCTGGGATATGAGGACAAGGAGCTGGGATACGAGGACAAGGAGCTGGGATATGAGGACAAGGAGCTGGGATATGAGGACAAGGAGCTGGGATATGAGGACAATGAGCTGGGATATGAGGACAAGGAGCTAGAGCTGGCTGATCAATCATACCCAACTACTTTGGGGGTGGACGGTAGAGCTATTGTCTCGCTTCATGCAGGTCGGCGTTCAATCCCCGACCGTCCAAGTGGTTGGGCACCATTCCTTCCCCCGTCCCATCCCAAACCCTTATCCTGACCCCTTCCCCCTGACACACTTGCCAGCGGCCTGGTTGACCGTGGTCATGCAACTCTTCCAACTGTTGCAATTCTGTAGGATTTTGTTGAGCTCTTCACAGTGTTCTCTTTCTCTCCCAGTCTTTGTGTTCAGCAGACTGTAAATTGTTCAGCAGACTGTAAACTGTTCAGCAGACTGTAAATTGTTCAGCAGACTGTAAATTGTTCAGAAGACTGTAAATTGTTCAGCAGACTGTAAATTATTCAGCAGATAAAATCAAAAGCAAATCCGAAAGTTAATTGATAATTCGATTGTAAACAGCTGGTTAGCTCGTAAATGGCTGATCAGGTTACAAATAAATGCTAAGATTGTAAAAAACTGATCAGATTGTGAAAAGTTGATAAGATCGTAATTAGATTGTAAATATTATATTGCGAATTGTTCTATCTGTTAGCGTGAGTGACTTCGCTATACAGTGACGATAATGAATTAGTTATTTAAACGATAAAAAGCAATATAGAAATGAAACGATGCGTTTCTTTAGCGAAACGATAACAAATTTAGTTTTTCAATTAACTGAAAATGTTTCCGTTTCTCTCAGATATCATCACAGTTGGCAGGATAACCAATATATGAAGTATATTTCAACTTTAAACTGGGCGTTTGCGGGGTATATTTCAACTTTAAACTGGACGTTTGCGGGGTATATTTCAACTTTAAACTGGACGTTTGCGGGGTATATTTCAACTTTAAACTGGACGTTTGCGGGGTATATTTCAACTTTAAACTGGACGTTTGCGGGGTATATTTCAACTTTAAACTGGACGTTTGCGGGGTATATTTCAACTTTAAACTGGACGTTTGCGGGGTATATTTCAACTTTAAACTGGACGTTTGTGGGGTATATTTCAACTTTAAACTGGACGTTTGCGGGGTATATTTCAACTTTAAACTGGACGTTTGCGGGGTATATTTCAACTTTAAACTGGACGTTTGCGGGGTATATTTCAACTTTAAGCTGAGCGTTTGTGGCGTCAACTGTACTGTACTGTCGACCTCAACTCAAGTTTCATCTCTGCTACTGACTGTCAACCATCAACTCCGTAATAGCTGAGTGGACACATAATTCAGACACCCGACAATTCGCTGTATATAAGTCACCATTCAACCCTAGGAAGTTTGAAAGCCTTGATTGAATAACGTGATTGATTGCGAGTGCTGTGAGGGGCAGGGAGTGTCCCTGCTGGTGGGGGCTGGTGGAGGGTACATGAGTGACGGAGTTACTCATGTATGTGTGCTGTGAGGGGCAGGGAGTGTCCCTGCTGGTGGGGGCTGGTGGAGGGTACATGAGTGACGGAGTTACTCATGTATGTGTGCTGTGAGGGGCAGGGAGTGTCCCTGCTGGTGGGGGCTGGTGGAGGGTACATGAGTGACGGAGTTACTCATGTATGTGTGCTGTGAGGGGCAGGGAGTGTCCCTGCTGGTTGGGGCTGGTGGAGGGTACATGAGTGACGGAGTTACTCATGTATGTGTGCTGTGAGGGGCAGGGAGTGTCCCTGCTGGTGGGAGCTGGTGGAGGGTACATGAGTGACGGAGTTACTCATGTATGTGTGCTGTGAGGGGTAGGGAGTGTCCCTGCTGGTGGGGGCTGGTGGAGGGTACTTGAGTGACGGAGTTACTCATGTATGGTGTGCTGTGAGGGGCAGGGAGTGTCCCAGCTGGTGGGGGCTGGTGGAGGGTACTTGAGTGACGGAGTTACTCATGTATGGTGTGCTGTGAGGGGCAGGGAGTGTCCCAGCTGGTGGGGGCTGGTGGAGGGTACATGAGTGACGGAGTTACTCATGTATGGTGTGCTGTGAGGGGCAGGGAGTGTCCCAGCTGGTGGGGGCTGGTGGAGGGTACATGAGTGACGGAGTTACTCATGTATGTGTGCTGTGAGGGGCAGGGAGTGTCCCTGCTGGTGGGGGCTGGTGGAGGGTACTTGAGTGACGGAGTTACTCATGTATGCAAATTAGCTGTCTGGGAGAGTGGTTCCTGTGTTTGGTTTGTGTAGAGGGAGGAGGAGAGAGGCGGAGAGTGGGGAAGGAGGGAGAGAGAGAGAGAGGAGAACAATTTTGCTCCTCTTAATTATTCTTTTCTTTTTACTGATTCCCTTCTCTTGCTCCTCCCTCCCCCCCCCCTCCCCCCCCTCCCTCCCCCCTCCCCCCTCCCGCCCCCCCTCCCTCCCCCCCCCCCAAGACAGTCTTGGGGACAGTGTTATCAATGAAATATTCAGGACCAGTGTCAGAGCTGAGGACAAATTGGACACATCAATCGAACCTCTGTCTTGCTCCCTGTATTGCTCAGGCCATCTCTTGCTTCCTCTCGCAGGCCTTATCTATTTCTGGACTCATATGTGCTTCATATATGTATTTCTGGACACATATGTGCTTCATATATGTATTTCTGGACACATATGTGCTTCATATATGTATTTCTCGACACATGTGTGCTTCATATATGTATTTCTCGACACATGTGTGCTTCATATATTTATTTCTCGACACATGTGTGCTTCATATATTTATTTCTGGACACACGTGTGCTTCACATACGACAGAAAGGGTTAGAAGATGGATTCTAGCATGAATTAGCTTGACCAGCAGTACTGTGAGGTTCCGCAGTCACTATCAACTGGACCAGCAGTACTGTGAGGTTGCACAGTACTGTGTTGATCGAGGGGGGGGGGATAGTTAGGTGTAGATTAATATATTATGACTGTTGATAGTTGAATGATAATGCCATGTAATTCCTAGCTAATTTCTAATCTTCTCTGAGCATTGTGTTTGTTGATTATTACAGAGTTGTAATGACGTGTGTGGATATGATCCGGGTGTGTGTTGAGGCTGTGTCCCATGGTGAGGCCTTGTTTGTCACGCCGCTTGAGATATGTGTAGTCGTCTTGTCTATATATTGAGATCGTTGGGGGTGACAGTGCACCAAGTGAACTGGGGCTGTCAACGGGCTTTGTTTTGGTGTCAAGGGAAGTTCTTCTTGAGCAAGTTGTGTCTGTAAGAGTCATTTTGCTGTCAATTGTGTCCTGTTGGGCGCTTTTGCCCAATTATTTCTCTGATCGGTAGATTGAGAAAAGAGTCCTGAATTCCGATGATCTGTTGAGTCCTGATGTCGAGCTTCAAGGATAACACGTTATCATATTAGTGCATGACGTCAGTATGGCGTTGTTATGGTGGTGGCTCTTGCTTGTTAATGCCTAAATGTTGTCGCTGGAGGTGGCTCCAACAACTTCTTCTTTCAGTACATTATACTTGTCGTCTCAGCGTACAGGGAGTCCAACCACTTGGGCCGGACGGTAGAGGGACGGTCTCGCTTCATGCAGGTCGGCGTTCAATCCCCGACCGTCCAAGTGGTTGGGCACCATTCCTTCCCCCCGTCCCATCTGAAATCCTTATCCTGACCCTTTCCCAATGTTCTATAGTCTTAATGGCTTGACACTTTCCCACTGATAGTTCAAATTCCCCTTCCCTTCCCCGTATAGGGAAAGAGTTTGTCATTCCATTTCTTCGACATGTTTCCAGCTTCTACTTGTTTCCTCTTGTCCTACGTTGTTTCAATTTAAAAAAGGTTCTCATTTTCTACCTTGTCTATACCCCGCAGTATTTTGTATGTCGTGATCATATCCCTCTGTTTCTTCTCGCCTCTTCTCGAACTAAACTTCATAACTTTATCCTCTAATAATGTCACTAGTCTTCTTGCACTCACATCTACACTTCTTCAGTTATGTCTTTATGCTTCACAAGGTGCGGATTGTATGCTGGTGCTGCATACTGCTATGACTGTCACTCTACAGTTGTGTAGAGTGCCACTCTACAGTTGTGTAGAGTGCCACTCTACAGTTGTGTAGAGTGCCACTCTACAGTTGTGTAGAGTGCCACTCTACAGTTGTGTAGAGTGCCATGATAGAGTCATTACTGATGCTTGTAGTGCCATGATAGAGACATTACTGATGCTTGTAGTGCCATGATAGAGTCATTACTGATGCTTGTAGTGCCATGATAGAGTCATTACTGATGCTTGTAGTGCCATGATAGAGTCATTACTGATGCTTGTAGTGCCATGATAGAGTCATTACTGATGCTTGTAGTGCCATGATAGAGTCATTACTGATGCTTGTAGTGCCACGATAGAGTCATTACTGATGCTTGTAGTGCCACGATAGAGTCATTACTGATGCTTGTAGTGCCATGATAGAGTCATTACTGATGCTTGTAGTGCCATGATAGAGTCATTACTGATGCTTGTAGTGCCATGATAGAGTCATTACTGATGCTTGTAGTGCCATGATAGAGTCATTACTGATGCTTGTAGTGCCATGATAGAGTCATTACTGATGCTTGTAGTGCCATGATAGAGTCATTACTGATGCTTGTAGTGCCATGATAGCGTCATTACTGATGCTTGTAGTGCCATGATAGAGTCATTACTGATGCTTGTAGTGCCATGATAGAGTCATTACTGATGCTTGTAGTGCCATGATAGAGTCATTACTGATGCTTGTAGTGCCATGATAGAGTCATTACTGATGCTTGTAGTGCCATGATAGAGTCATTACTGATGCTTGTAGTGCCATGATAGAGTCATTACTGATGCTTGTAGTGCCATGATAGAGTCATTACTGATGCTTGTAGTGCCATGATAGAGACATTACTGATGCTTGTAGTGCCATGATAGAGTCATTACTGATGCTTGTAGAGGGCTTAAAGCATCTCCTGTCCTCCCGTCCCTGTGAACAGCTGGAGTTGATGATGATAGTGATCTCTTTATCTGTAATTGCTGTAATTATCTTCCCCATGACGTGTACAGATGCCTTATCTCTCGCTTTCACAGCGTTATTACCTTACACTTGTTGGGGTTGAATTCCACCAACCATTTATTGCTCACCACTTTTGGAGTTTGGGTATGTTTTTTCTCCTGTAGCGTTCTGCAGTTTTCCTCTGTTTTTACATTAGTCAATAGTTTAGCGTTGTCTGTTGGAACTGACCTGCAGGAGCCCGTTACCTCGGGAAGGTCGTCGACTTTTATATATTGCCTGAGACTCTTGCTTTCCCTTCCATTAGGTATTCCATGACCTAAAGATAACTAAGATAACCAACATAAGTCCAAGTGGTAACTAAGGTAAGTCCAAGATGCAATCATGATAAGTCCAAGGAGTGCAGCAGGTGAGTACAAGATATAAGGCAGGTGAGTGTAAGATATAAGGCAGGTGAGTGTAAGATATAAGGCAGGTGAGTGTAAGATATAAGGCAGGTGAGTGCAGGATATAAGGCAGGTGAGTGTAAGATATAAGGCAGGTGAGTGTAAGATATAAGGCAGGTGAGTGCAGGATATAAGGCAGGTGAGTGTAAGATATAAGGCAGGTGAGTGCAGGATATAAGGCAGGTGAGTGTAAGATATAAGGCAGGTGAGTGTAAGATATAAGGCAGGTGAGTGCAGGATATAAGGCAGGTGAGTGTAAGATATAAGGCAGGTGAGTGCAGGATATAAGGCAGGTGAGTGTAAGATATAAGGCAGGTGAGTGTAAGATATAAGGCAGGTGAGTGTAAGATATAAGGCAGGTGAGTGTAAGATATAAGGCAGGTGAGTGTAAGATATAAGGCAGGTGAGTGTAAGATATAAGGCAGGTGAGTGCAGGATATAAGGCAGGTGAGTGTAAGATATAAGGCAGGTGAGTGTAAGATATAAGGCAGGTGAGTATAAGATATAAGGCAGGTGAGTGCAGGATATAAGGCAGGTGAGTGCAGGATATAAGGCAGGTGAGTGCAGGATATAAGGCAGGTGAGTGCAGGATATAAGGCAGGTGAGTGCAGGATATAAGGCAGGTGAGTGTAAGATATAAGGCAGGTGAGTGCAGGATATAAGGCAGGTGAGTGCAGGATATAAGGCAGGTGAGTGCAGGATATAAGGCAGGTGACTGTAAGATATAAGGCAGGTGAGTGCAGGATATAAGGCAGGTGAGTGCAGGATATAAGGCAGGTGAGTGTAAGATATAAGGCAGGTGAGTGCAGGATATAAGGCAGGTGAGTGCAGGATATAAGGCAGGTGACTGTAAGATATAAGGCAGGTGAGTGTAAGATATAAGGCAGGTGAGTGTAAGATATAAGGCAGGTGAGTGTAAGATATAAGGCAGGTGAGTGCAGGATATAAGGCAGGTGACTGTAAGATATAAGGCAGGTGAGTGTAAGATATAAGGCAGGTGAGTGTAAGATATAAGGCAGGTGAGTGCAGGATATAAGGCAGGTGAGTGTAAGATATAAGGCAGGTGAGTGTAAGATATAAGGCAGGTGACTGTAAGATATAAGGCAGGTGAGTGTAAGATATAAGGCAGGTGAGTGTAAGATATAAGGCAGGTGAGTGCAGGATATAAGGCAGGTGAGTGTAAGATATAAGGCAGGTGAGTGTAAGATATAAGGCAGGTGAGTGTAAGATATAAGGCAGGTGAGTGCAGGATATAAGGCAGGTGAGTGTAAGATATAAGGCAGGTGAGTGTAAGATATAAGGCAGGTGAGTATAAGATATAAGGCAGGTGAGTGCAGGATATAAGGCAGGTGAGTGTAAGATATAAGGCAGGTGAGTGTAAGATATAAGGCAGGTGAGTATAAGATATAAGGCAGGTGAGTGCAGGATATAAGGCAGGTGAGTGCAGGATATAAGGCAGGTGAGTATAAGATATAAGGCAGGTGAGTATAAGATATAAGGCAGGTGAGTGCAGGATATAAGGCAGGTGAGTGCAGGATATAAGGCAGGTGAGTGCAGGATATAAGGCAGGTGAGTGCAGGATATAAGGCAGGTGAGTGTAAGATATAAGGCAGGTGAGTGTAAGATATAAGGCAGGTGAGTGCAGGATATAAGGCAGGTGAGTGCAGGATATAAGGCAGGTGAGTGCAGGATATAAGGCAGGTGAGTGCAGGATATAAGGCAGGTGAGTGCAGGATATAAGGCAGGTGAGTGTAAGATATAAGGCAGGTGAGTGTAAGATATAAGGCAGGTGAGTGCAGGATATAAGGCAGGTGAGTGCAGGATATAAGGCAGGTGAGTGCAGGATATAAGGCAGGTGAGTATAAGATATAAGGCAGGTGAGTATAAGATATAAGGCAGGTGAGTATAAGATATAAGGCAGGTGAGTATAAGATATAAGGCAGGTGAGTGCAGGATATAAGGCAGGTGAGTGTAAGATATAAGGCAGGTGAGTGTAAGATATAAGGCAGGTGAGTATAAGATATAAGGCAGGTGAGTGCAGGATATAAGGCAGGTGAGTGCAGGATATAAGGCAGGTGAGTGCAGGATATAAGGCAGGTGAGTATAAGATATAAGGCAGGTGAGTATAAGATATAAGGCAGGTGAGTATAAGATATAAGGCAGGTGAGTATAAGATATAAGGCAGGTGAGTATAAGATATAAGGCAGGTGAGTGCAGGATATAAGGCAGGTGAGTGCAGGATATAAGCCAGGTGAGTATAAGATATAAGGCAGGTGAAGGTGGCGGTGTCTCTGGGGTTCTCTATGCTCCCCCTTCATCAATTTTCTCTGTTCCTTCCGTTATCCGCCATAATCTCCCACTTTCGTATTGTCTCTTTCTTTGTCCATCTCTTTTTTTTTACCTTTTATGTACCTTTGTTTCCCCTCCAACTATGGCCTTCTCTAACTCTCTGTCTGTCTATCTGTGTGTCTGCTTCTATGTCTGCTTAGTCTGTTTCTGTGTCTGTCTGCCTAGTCTGTCTGGCGAGGCTGTCTGGTTAGTCTGCCTCTTTATTTATTTTGTTTTTAACTAAGACTAGGGTGAAACTGCAAGCAAGAGCTGTTATGCTTAATATGTTGGATGCATTTATTACTTCCCTCGACGTAGACGGATAAATCAGGAGCTGGATGACTGTCCCGACCTATCAATTCACAAAAATAATTCATCCATCCAAATATTAACGGATCAATGTACTGGATGAGCAAGTGAAGAGCTGAGATGAGTATAGATGGATGAGGAAGGTGGATGGAGTAATGAGAGGGTGAAGAGAAGTGGATGATTCACGTGGATGAATGAGGCTTTGATGATTGAATTGGACGCCAACAAGCTCGTTCTTGGAGTTCCCTTAAGAACGCGTCTATGTGTGTGCTGCTTGCATGGAGGTTGAGCTTCGGCTCCCGGGGCCCCGCATGAGCGAGTAACAGGTTAGAGACACTTTTTTTTTACCCGTATGTACACATCACCAGATGTAACCCGGATGCTCTTGGTACAATAGCTTCGTATAGAGTATAAAAACAGTTCCAATACAGTAACTTGTTTGGTGATTGATGGCGTCTTGCAGTACCAATTGGTAGTTAAGCACCTCGACAACTACCTCACCTTGTTGTAATGATTGTTTACGTCGAACGTACACATGGGGACTGTTGCAGGGGAACAATTGCCAGGTTTTCGGAAATTGCTTTCGTAGAGAACTCTTAATTACCATTTTACCACCAGCAATCAGACGAACGTAATCACCATCATTCCAAACACACACTAGTCAGACCAGAGCCTAATTGGCCTCCAGACCATCATAGACAATAGACCTATGAAGCCTCATAGAGGCACTTATAGAAAAAGAAGTTAGAAAATCTAATTGTAATAATGGATATAAACTAGGAACTAATCAATTATTTTAGGAGAAAGTTGGCAAAGAAATGGTAAGATACAATAGTTTGCTTGATCACCAGCCACACAAGCCTTCCTCTAGCGGTCACACTGGAAAGGTAATTTCACTCTTTCCAAAGTGGTTTCAAAACCTCTTCAACTGTCCATGGTGTTCAAGCCAGCAGTTTATTTCCCTCTTCTCTCCCTCCCAGAGGTTTCTAAACACCTTCAAGAGTACAAACTCTATTCCAAAGTGATCCAAACCTTCAACCACAGAACTCTACCACTTCTACTCTTCTCCCGATATATCCATACCCCCCCCCCCTCCTGCCCTAGCAGAGTCCAACTCCTCCCGCCAAAGGATCCGGAACTACTATCACAATACAAACTTTCCTCTCACAAAATCTTTACTCTTCAGCCAAAGGATTCAAACCTTACACCAGAGTTCAAACTTTCCATCCGAGGAGTCCTGAACCCTCCCCTTCCGCCCCCCCCCCCCCAACAAAAGTCCGAACTTTCTTTCCAAAGGTTCCAAAACTCTTACCAAAGTGTTCACACACAAACACACACACACACACACACACACACACACACACACACACACACACACACACACACACACACACACACACACACACACACACACACACACACACGCACACTGCTCAACCTAAATTGCTGCACAGCCAAATCAGGAGAAAAACACCAGTAAAAGGACAGGTAATGAAACTGAGGATAGGGGCAGACGGATTCACTACAAACGACAAGGAAGTGTGCAAGGATCTGAATAACAAATTCCAGGAAGTCTTCACATTAGAGCAAAGAGAAGGTCCAGAGATAAGAGAGGGAATAATTAACCAGGCACCAATAGAAGAGTTTGGGATTACCAGTAGGGGATGTAAAGAAGCTTTTGCTAGAGTTGGATGTAACAAAGGCTATGGGATGGAATCTCCCCTTGGATATTAAAGGAAGGAACAGAAGCACTGTGCCTGTCACTCTCCATAATGCATAACAAATCACTGGTAACAGGAAAACTGCAAAAAAATTTAAAGACGGTTAATGTAGTCCCGATATACAAGAAGGGAGATAGACAGGAGGCACTGAACTACAGGCCAGTGTCCATAACCTGCATACCATGCAAGCTGATGGAGAAGATTGTACGAAGAAAGCTAGTGGAACATCTGGAGCGAAAGAACTTTCTAACACGGCATCAACATGGGTTCAGGGATGGCAGGTCCTGCCTCACAGGGTTAATTGAATTCTACGACCAGGCAACAAAAATCAGAGAAGAATGAATGGGGGTGTATACCCCTCTCATTCATACAGAGAGGGGTGGGTACACTGCATATTTTTGGGTTGCCAGAAAGCCTTTGACACAGTACCACACAAGAGACTAGTGCAAAACCAAGAGATGCAGGCAGGAGTGAATGGGAAGGTACTCCATTGGATAAAGGAGTACCTAAGCAACAGAAGACAACGAGTCACTGTGAGAGGGAAGGTCTCAGATTGGCAAAGGCGTCACCAGTGGAGTCCCGCAGGGTTCAGTCCTTGGACCTACACTGTTTCTGATATATGTAAATGATCTCCCGGAGGGTATAGAATCGTTCCTCTCATTGTTTGCTGATGATGCAAAAATTATGAGGAGAATTACAACAGAGGATGATAGTAGAAGGCTACAAGATGACCTAGACAGACTGAATGAATGGTCCAACAAATGGCTACTAAAATTCAACCCGAGTAAATGTTAGGTAATGAAACTAGTGGGTGGAAACAGGAGGCCAGACATAGGATACAGAATAGGAGATGAAGTACTTAATGAAACGGACAGAGAGAAAGATCTAGGGGTTTGACATCACACCAAACCTGTCTCCTGAAGCCCACATAAAAAGAATAACGTCTGCGGCATATGCGAGGCTGACTAACATCAGAACAGCGTTCAGGAACCGGTGTAAGGAATCATTCAGAATCTTGTATACCAAATATGTAAGACCAATCCTGGAGTATGCGGCCCCAGCATGGAGCCCGTACCTTGTCAAGCACAAGAAAAAGCTGGAAAAAGTTCAGAGGTATGCCACTAGGCTAGTCCCGGAACTAAGAGGCATGAGTTACGAGGAAAGGCTGCGTGAACTGCACCTCACGACACTGGAAGACAGAAGAGTAAGCGGAGACATGACCACTACCTACAAAATTCTCAAAGGAATTGGTATGGTTGATAAAGATAAACTGTTTAACACGGGTGGTACGCGAACAAGGGGACACAGGTGGAAACTGAGTACCCTTAAATGAGCCAAAGGGACGTTAGAAAGAACTTTTTCAGTGTCAGAGTAGTTAACGGATGGAATGCATTAGACAGTGATGTGGTGGAGGCTGACTCCATACACAGTTTCAAATGTAGATATGATAGAGAAAAAAATGATGATCTTCTTCAATATTTTTTAGTGTAAATTTAAATATATATATATAAAGATCTATGATATAAGATAACTACGGGCTCACCATAGCCCGTGCTACTTGGAACTTTTTGTTCCAACTAGCGAATCTTAAACAACAACAACAGATATAAGATAATGCCTTCATACAAAGTATTTATTTTATTATTTGAGTAAAGTAATATATAGGGGAATCTTTTCGTGTCCCTCCCCCCCCCCCCCAAAAAAAAAACAATTTATTCAATTTTAAAGAATTTAACACCCTTATTTAATTTTAAGAATTTTATCGGATAATACAATTTTTAAAGGATTAGTCTTTTCACGTCCCCCCAGTAAAATAATTTACTAAAACATTGCTAACATAATTTCGGTTTATAGTAGTATCAATTAATTTATCTAAATATATATAATATTATATATTTAGAAATAAATACATCAGGCTACTTCTCTCATTTCCTTAAGATTCTAGCGTCTAAGTTATTCTCTCTTATTTTTGTTTGTCAGGATATAAATATTATAAAAGTCAACTTCGATTGTAATCTTCTAAAGCATAACGAGAGGATTAACGGAAGTCTAAATAATAAGAACTTAACTCAAGAAAAAATGTCTAGAAAAAGTACTCTTTTCTGACGAAGAATACTTATCTTGAGGTTATCTTGAGATGATTTCGGGGCTTTAGTGTCCCCGCGGCCCGGTCCTCGACCAGGCCTCCACCCACAGGAAGCAGCCCGTGACAGCTGACTAACTCCCAGGTACCTATTTACTGCTAGGTAACAGGGGCATTCAGGGTGAAAGAAACTTTGCCCATTTGCTTCTGCCTCGTGCGGGAATCGAACCCGCGCCACAGAATTACGAATCCTGCGCGCTATCCACCAGGCTACGAGGCCCCACTTGTTTCAACTCTTTTCCTATTGGTCGCCTTACACTAATATAGAGAACAATTTAGTATAAGTTTGTTGACCAGACCACACACTAGAAATTGAAGGGACGACGACGTTTCGGTCCGTCCTGGACCATTCTCAAGTCGATTGAGAATGGTCCAGGACGGACCGAAACGTCGTCGTCCCTTCACCTTCTAGTGTGTGGTCTGGTCAACATACGTCAGCCACGTTATTGTGACTCATCGCCTGTATAGTATAAGTTTGTTTTCTACTTATACGATGTTTAATTTTTGTCATGCACATAAGGTAATATATAATGAAGTCCCACTTTTTGCCTCCCCCCACAATATATTTATTTTTAGTTTTTTATTCATCTACTTAAATTAAATTGTACTTTATTTAAAAAAAAATATTATTTATTCGTCTATGGAAAATGTTCCCCCGTCAGTGGCGGGGGGGGGGGGAAGGGGGTGCATTTTTAGAAGAAATTCTTCAACTTTACAGTGAAAATGTAATATGTTAACACCTTAAAAACAAGTTAGAGGTATTATCACCATCATTTAGGCCGAAACTAAACGCAAACCTTCGCTTTTTAATTCCTAATTAAAGCTGATAGAACTGAGACCTTACGAGGGCAAATCATAAATCATGATTGACTACAACTCTACTCACTTCACTCAGGTGTCCCTTTACTTCACTCATAATATAAATCAATAAGTAAAATTAATAAAAATCTTAAACCTGCACATAATCAAGTAAAAATATTGGTTAATTTAATAATATAAGCAAAAGCCATTAAATAAGTAATCTCTACATCAAAAATTACAAAACATTACAGCTACCAAAAAAAGGAGAAACTGGCAGTCGTGGTTTTCCACTTTGTATCAAATCCACATTCAAAAAGAGATCTCTTTTCACGATCCACTACACTCTTCTTAGATAATAATGAAGCCACTAATATTACTAATATTCTTACCGCTAAAGTACATAAAACACTGGGTATTAAAATATAAATGAATTTTTCTAGATTCTAGACCTTTTGGTTGGAAGCCAAATATACATTTTTACTACAAAATTAACCCCCCTCATCAGTAAATTAATACATATAGGAATAATCACAATACATCTACAAAATGTCAATATCAAGCGGCTGCTTCAAATCCAAAATGTTGATAAGAAGAAAAATGACATTTATATAAACGGAATAAACATACCGAAAGAAAAGAAGAACCAATAATAACATGTAAACCATGGAATCCAGTGGCCACCAAAAAAGTTGAACCATAAATAGAATCAGCAATTGAGACAGATGCTTCTACGTATTCAAAAGCTTGTAACACCCGTAAAATATAATCCTAATATTACAGTTAATATTAATCTCTGTAAAGCCTCTTTAAGATTAGAATTCAAAATCACATGATGAGATCACGTTACTGTAGCCCCCGAAGATAATAAAGTAGTAGTATTTAATAAAGAAACTCTCAAAAGGATTAAATGGTTGAATACCTCTAGGAGGCACAAATCTTCCAACTTCTACTACTGAAGATATACTTCTATGAAAAATAAAAAATAAAAAAAGGAGAACAAAAGAGAACTTCTGATTAAATAAACAAAATTATTCGTCAAGGTAATCGTCTTATTACTGCCCCAGTATGTAGCCCTTGCTAAACACCTTCTCTAACTACATCACGTTATCATTGAATTATAGTTAAAATTACACCTTCAAATCTTAAATACAATAAATCCACTCTAAATTGATGAAACCACTTAATTAACCCCGTAGTTAATATTATAGCTCTAATTGAACCAGTTAAAGGTCAAGGTCTTATATCCACTAAATTATAAGTATGGTATCTATCTCTTGACAGTAATTTACTTCCCTAGCATATAAAGTACTTAAAATAACAAACACATAAGATTGAATTACTGCAACAGCAGATTCTAATATTAATAAAAGCACTTATAAATTAACAAGAGTTCAAAGAAAACTTAAAGGTATAGAGGGACCTATACCTCCTAAAACCCTTAATAATAAATGACCAGCAATTATATTAGCAGCTAATCGTACCGCCAGAGTTCCAGGTTGAATAATGTTTCTAATTCTCTCAATTAAAACTATAAAAGGTATCAACACCCCAGGGGCACCCCGGGGTATCAACACCCCAGGGGCACTCCAGGGGTATCACCACCCCAGGGGCACCCCAGGGTATCAACACCCCAGGGGCACCCCAGGGTATCAACACCCCAGGGGCACCCCAGGGTATCAACACCCCAGGGGCACCCCAGGGTATCAACACCCCAGGGGCACCCCAGGGTATCAACACCCCAGGGGTATCAACACCCCAGGGGCACCCCAGGGGCACCCCGGGGTATCAACACCCCAGGGGCACCCCAGGGTATCAACACCCCAGGGGCACCCCAGGGTATCAACACCCCAGGGGCACCTTGAGGCACCAAATGAGCAAATATTTCTTAAGTATAGTTAATCCAACCCAAACTATAAAAGACAATCATAAAGGAAAAGCAAGTGATAATATTATTGCCAAATGTCTTCAACTTGTGAACACATAAGGCAAAAGACCTAAAGAGTTATTAAATACAATTAATGTAAGCAAAGATACAAACAACACATTTAAACCCCTATTTTTTACACCTAAAATTAAACCATTAATACCTAGTTACTTTTAAATTACTTTAAAATTACTTACGGTAAAAATTACTTTAAACTCTCCATACAGTATCTTAGTAAAGTTTAATCATATTATAACTCTACGTGAGGGAGAAACTCAATATATAAACGGTAAAAATCACAAATCCCCAAAATTAGAAACCCAATTTAAAGGAAGAGAAAAGGCTCTTGATGAAGGATCAAAAATTCTAAATAATCTAGCTATCATTTTCAAAGTTTTTCAATTTTCTGATCCCTTTTTTCCTATTAAATCTAACTTAAGATAAATTACTAAAAAAATTTGTACTACCAATATTAAAATTAAACTCAATAAAAATATTACATATAAATTTACGCATATAAAAATATTTATTCAATTACTTAAGTTTGACCAATTTACATTAAACTTATATTAACTAATTTTTATTTCATCTGAAGTAATTTACTATTTTAAGTTTGAAAGCTTACACTTATCTTTAAATTATCAAATGAAGATTTTAAACACGGAACTCAATCCAAAAAACTATTTACATTTACACTTTCTACTACAATAGGTATAAAACCATGATTTTCCCCACAGCAGACTCAGGAATCTGTATACTGGAAGATTGATGGTTAAGAGGTGGGACCAAGAGCCAGAGCTCAACCCCCGCAAGCACAACTAGGTTAGTACACACACACACACACACACACACACACACACACACACACACACACACACACACACACACACACACACACACACACACACACACACACACACATACACACACACACACACACACACACACACACACACACACACACACACACACACACACACACACACACACACTTAGGAGTACCTAAGCAACAGGAGACAACGAGTCTGTGAAAACAATTGTTATTATACAGTATAAGTTTTGTTTTCCTTTTTTTTTTCTAGACTAGACCCAGAACTAAGAGGCATGAGTTACGAGGAAAGGCTGCGGGAAATGCACCTTACGACACTGGAAGACAGAAGAGTAAGGAGGGACATGATCACAACCTACAAAATCCTCAGGGGAATCGACCGGGTAAACAAGGATGAACTATTGAACACAGGAGGGACGCGAACAAGGGGACACAGGTGGAAGCTGAGTACCCAAATGAGCCACAGAGACGTTAGAAAGAACTTTTTCAGTGTCAGAGTAGTTAACAGATGGAATGCATTAGGAAGTGATGTGGTGGAGGCTGACTCCATACACAGTTTCATATTTAGATATGATAGAGCCCAGTAGGCTCAGGAATCTGTACATCAGTTGATTGACGGTTGAGAGGCGGGACCAAAGAGCCAGAGCTCAACCCCCACAAACGCAACTAAGTGAGTACAACTAGGTGAGTACACACACACATACACACAAACATTGAGCCACAGAGATATTAGAAAGAACTTTTTTAGTGTCAGAGTGGTTGACAAATGGAATCCATTACGAAGTGATGTAGTGGAGGCTGACTCCATACACAGTGTCAAGTGTAGATATGATAGAGCCCAGTAGGCTCAGGAACCTGCACATTAGTTGATTGACAGTTGAGAGGCAGGACCAAAGAGCCAGAGCTCAACCCCCGCCAGCACAACTAGGTGAGTAGACACACACACACCCGGGTCATCGTGTTACAGGGCTCGTGGAGGCCATTACCCCATACTGCCGCCCGGAGGCACCAATGCATGCAATGAGAATGCTAATTTTCTTAGTCAGTTCAACTAACAAAAAAGAGCAAAGCTTGCGCAAACGATGTTTGCTTTTAATCAAACGTGTGTGTGGATTTACTCTTTGCTTGTAATTACTATTTGTTTCTCCAGAATTGAGATATTAGCTCTTGGACCCCGCCTTTCTAACCAATCTAATTTTCATGTGGTATATATACTACATATATATCTTTTTAACTCACACACACGCACACACACACACACACACACACACACACACACACACACACACACACACACACACACACACACACACACACACACACACAGGTTATGTAATTAAGGATAGGGGCAGAAGGATTCACTACAAACGACAAGGAAGTGTGTGAGGAACTGAACAAGAAATTCCAAGAGGTCTTCACCTTAGAGCAAGGAGAAATCCCAGAGATAAGAGAGGGAATAGCTAACCAGGAACCATTGGAAGAGTTTGAGATTACCAGCGGGGAAGTAAGGAAGTGTTTACTAGAGTTGGATGTGACAAAGGCTATAGGCCCAGATGGAATCTCCCCTTGGATACTAGAGGAAGGAGCAGAAGAACTGTGCCTCCCGCTCTCCATGGTGTATAACAAATCTCTGGCAACAGGGGAACTGCCAGAAATTTGGAAAGCAGCTAACGTAGTCCCGATATACAAGAAAGGAGATAGACAGGAGGCACTGAACTACAGGCCAGTGTCCCTAACCTGCATACCATGCAAGCTAATGGAGAAGATTGTGCGAAGAAAGCTAGTGGAACATCTGGAGCGAAAGAACTTTGTAACACAGCATCAACATGGATTCAGGGATGGCAGGTCCTGCCTCACAGGGTTACTTGAATTCTACGACCAGGCAACAAAAATAAGGCAAGAAAGAGAAGGGTGGGCAGACTGCATATTTTTGGATTGTCAGAAAGTCTTTGATACAGTGCCACACAAGAGGCTAGTGAAAAAGCTGGAGATGCAGGCTGGAGTGAAAGGGAAGGTACTCCGTTGGATAAATGAGTACCTAAGCAACAGGAGACAACGAGTCAGTGTGAGGGGTGAGGTCTCAGATTGGCGAGACGTTACGAGTGGAGTCCTGCAGGGGTCAGTCCTTGGACCTATACTGTTTCTGATATATGTAAATGATCTCCCAGAGGGTATAGAATCGTTTCTCTCAATGTTTGCCGATGATGCAAAACTTATGAGGAGGATTGAAACCGAGGACGATAGTAGGAGGCTACAAGATGACCTAGACAGACTGAGTGAATGGTCCAACAAATGGCTGTTGAAGTTCAACTCGAGTAAATGCAACTCGAGTAAATGCAACTCGAGTAATGAAACTAGGCAGTGGAAACAGGAGGCCAGACACAGGATACAGAATAGGAGATGAAGTACTTAATGAAACGGACAGAGAGAAAAATCTAGGAGTTGATATCACACCAAACCTGTCTCCTGAAGCCCACATAAAAAGAATAACGTCTGCGGCATATGCGAGGCTGGCTAACATCAGAACAGCGTTCAGGAACCTTTGTAAGAAATCATCCAGAATCTTGTACACCACATATGTAAGACCAATCCTGGAGTATGCGGCCCCAGCATGGAGCCCGTATCTTGTCAAGCACAAGACAAAGCTGGAAAAAGTCCAAAGGTATGCCACTAGACTAGTCCCAGAACTAAGAGGCATGAGTTACGAGGAAAGGCTGCGGGAAATGCACCTTACGACACTGGAAGACAGAAGAGTAAGGGGAGACATGATCACAACCTACACAATCCTCAGAGGAATCGACCGGGTAAACAAGGATAAACTATTCAACACTGGTGGTACGCGAACAAGGGGACACAGGTGGAAACTGAGTACCCACATGAGCCACAGAGACGTTAGAAGAAACTTTTTCAGTGTCAGAGTAGTTAACGGATGGAATGCATTAGGCAGTGATGTGGTGGAGGCTGACTCCATACACAGTTTCAAATGTAGATATGATAGAGCCCAGTAGGCTCAGGAATCTGTACATCAGTTGATTGACAGGTGAGAGGCGGGACCAAAGAGCCAAAGCTCAACCCCCGCAAGCACAATTAGGTGAGTACAAATAGGTGAGTACACACACACACACACACACACACACACACAGTTTGGTCCCGCCTCTCAACCGTCAATCAACTGGTGTACAGATTCCTGAGCCTATTGGGCTCTATCATATCTACATTTGAAACTGTGAATGGAGTCAGCCTCCACCACATCACTTCCTAATGCATTCCATTTGCTAACTACTCTGACACTGAAAAAGTTCTTTCTAACGTCTCTGTGGCTCATTTGGGTACTCAGCTTCCACCTGTGTCCCCTTGTTCGCGTCCCACCAGTGTTGAAAAGTTCATCCTTGTTTACCCGGTCGATTCCCCTGAGGATTTTGTAGGTTGTGATCATGTGTGTGTGTGTGTGTGTGTGTGTGTGTGTGTGTGTGTGTGTGTGTGTGTGTGTGTGTGTGTGTGTGTGTGTGTGTGTGTGTGTGTGTGTCTGTGTGTGTGTGTGTGTGTGTGTGTGTGTGTGTGTGTGTGTGTGTGTGTGTGTGTGTGTGTGTGTGTGTGTACTCACCTATTTGTGCTTGCGGGGGTTGAGCTTTGGCTCTTTGGTCCTGCCTCTCAACTGTCAATCAACTGGTGTACAGGTTCCTGAGCCTACTGGGCTCTATCATATCTACATTTGAAACTGTGTATGGAGCCAGCCTTCACCACATCACTTCCTAGTGCATTCCATTTGTCTACTACTGTGACACTGAAAAAATTCTTTCTAACGTCTCTATGACTTATTTGGGTACTCAGTTTCCACCTGTGTCTCCTAGTGCGTGTGCCCCTTGTGTTAAATAGTCTGTCTTTATCTACCCAATCAATTCCTCTGAGAATCTTGTATGTGGAGATCATGTCCCCTCTATTTCTTCTGTCTCCCAGTGACGTGAAGTTTAATTCCCGTAGTCTCTCCTCGTAGCTCATACCCCTGAGTTCGGGTACTAGTCTGGTGGCAAACCTTTGAACCTTTTCCTGTTTAGTCTTATGCTTGACATGATATGAACTATATGCTGGAGCCGCATACTCCAGGATTGGTCTGACGTATGTGGCATACAAAGATCTGAAAGATTCCTTACACAAATTTCAAAAGACCGTTCTTATGTTAGCCAACCTGGCATATGCCGCTGATGTTATCCTCTTGATATGGGTTTCAGGGGACAGGTCTGGCGTGATATAAACTCCCAGGTCTTTCTCTCTCTCTGACTCTTGAAGTATTTCATCTCCCAAATGATACCTTGCATCTGGTCTCCTGCTCCCTACACCTATCTTCATAACATTACATTTGCTTGGGTTAAACTCTGACAACCATTTGTTCGACCAATCTTGCCACTTGTCCAGGTCTTCATGAAGCCTCAAGCTGTCCTCCTCTGTCTTAATCCTTCTCATAATTTTGGCGTCGTTAGCAAACATTGAGAGGAATTATTCTATACCTTCTGGGAGATCATTTACGTATATCAGAAACAAGATAGGTCCGAGTACAGGACGTTATCTTTTAGCGTGCGGGTAGTGGAAAAATGGAATGCACTTAAGCAGGTTGTGGAAGCAAATACTATTCATAATTTTAAAACTAAGTATGATAGGGAAATAATACCGGAGTCATTGCTGTAAACAACCGATGCTCGAAAGGCGGGATCCATGAGTCATTGTTCGATCCTGCAGACACAAATAGGTGAGTACACACCCAGGAAGCAGCCCGTAACAGCTGTCTAACCCCCAGGTACCTATTTACTGCTAGGTACCAGGGGCATTAGGGTGAAACTGATGAAACTCTCTCTGCCCATTTATCTCTGCTGGAGCTGGGAATCGAACCCTGGCCACAGGATTACGAGTCCCGCGCGCTGTCCATTCAGTTACCAGACCTCTATATATGTGTGTGTGGGTGTGTGTGGGGGCGTGCGTGTTTGTGGGTGCGTGCGTGCGTGTGTTAAAGATAAATATATATAGTAGACATAATAGAGAAAAAAATATATCGGTTAGAAAGGTGGGGTCCAAGAGCTAGTAGCACGATTCTGGTGACACAAATAATAAGCACTCCTCATAAAGCCTCCCTTACCTCCCTCTATCACATGACCCGCCCCCCCCCTCACCTCCAAACACACCTTCACTCACTCATCTCTGAGAGACACACACACTCACAGTCACTCACTCATCCTTAAGACAGACTCACGCTCATTCACTCATTCTTGAGACACACTCACGCTCATTCACTCATCCTTAAGACACACTCACCCTCACTCACTCATCCTTGAGACACACTCACCCTCATTCACTCATCCTTGAGACACACACACACACACACACACACACACACACACACTCACTCACTCATCCTTGAGACACACTCACTCACACCGTCACTCACTCATCCTTAAGACACACTCACACACACACCGTCACTCACTCATCCTTAAGACACACTCACACACACACCGTCACTCACACTCCCTCATACACCGTAGCGCCACACGCACGCACCTCACAAGGCTAATAACAGCACCTCACAGTTACTACCTCGCCTGTCACTCACAAAGATTGATTTAATATGCATAAATTTTGAAACTACATTCGCCCAATCAATAGAATTCCACTTAAGTGTGAAGATTTAATGTCTGCCATCCTGCGAGCTCTCTCTCTTCCCTCTTGCCTTCCTCTGCCTTCCTCCAGGTCCCTCTCTCTCTCTCTCTCTATCTCTCTCTCTCTCTCTCTCTCTCTCTCTCTCTCTCTCTCTCTATCTCTCTCTCTCTCTCTCTCTCTCTCTCTCTCTCTCTCTCTCTCTCTCTCTCTCTCTCTCTCTCTCTCTCTCTCTCTCTCTCTCTCTCTCTCTCTCTCTCTCTCTCTCTCTCTCTCTCTCTCTTTCTCTCTCTCTCTCTCTCTCTCTCTCTCTCTCTCTCTCTCTCTCTCTCTCTCTCTCTCTCTCTCTCTCTCTCTCTCTCTCTCTCTCTCTCTCTCTCTCTCTCTCTCTCTCTCTCTCTCTTTCT
Source organism: Procambarus clarkii (assembly GCF_040958095.1). Taxonomy (NCBI): domain Eukaryota; kingdom Metazoa; phylum Arthropoda; class Malacostraca; order Decapoda; family Cambaridae; genus Procambarus; species Procambarus clarkii. Next base: position 23,050,243 of record NC_091154.1, on the reverse strand, counting down.
CTCTCTCTCTCTCTCTATCTCTATCAACCCTTTTCTCTCTCTATCTCTCTTTCTTCCTCTCCTCTATCTCACTCTCCTCTCTCATATTCGCCTTTCTGCCACTTTACCCTATCCTTAAACATGGTAGAAAATAGAACAAAGATGAAACAAAGCAACAAAACACAGATGGAGAGATAGGGACAACCAGAAGTCGGCACTCACAACACAAGGCGCTCAGCCATCTTCAGTCTCCTGCTGGAACTGTTTTTCTTCACAACTTCACTCCATCAGCGATCATTGCTCCCTAGGCTGACTCACCTTGGTAACACGTGTTCTCAACGTGTTGGTACATGAGCAATCACGACAACTGAACACATAAAGGCTCTAGTACACAATTGGTTCCTGATTCATGCTGTTCCCCAGTTACTTAGCATTAATTTTTTTGTTACTCATAATAATTAAAAGATAAAAATAAGTGTCTAGGAACAGGCTTGAGATGATGTGATGTAAGGTAACAGCTCTTAGCTTGTTTCATAAGTTACTCAGAACAATTTCTATGCACCCTAATCATGGCTAAAAATTCCTCTAATGAGATCATCTGAATTTGGGGGATTGAGAAGTAAACTTAAAGATATTAGGAAAACAACAAGCAGCCTACAAAGTGAGCTGAGATTAGCAAAGATGGAGATAAAAAGCATAAAAATATATCACAACTCCCAGAATAACTACTTTCAACAAGATTACTGAAGGGAAAAAATCGACAAACTGCGCAGAAAGAGAATAATAAAGGAATTTATTGATGAATTGGACTAGTTCACCGACCAGCTACCACGCCACGCTCCTTCGCGGTTGATGAGACAAAAATATTCTGCCTCGCTACAAGGAGAGAAAATTGAGTCTGACAAACGCTGGCATCTGGTCCCCACTACCATACAACATGGCGCGTTCTGGTTGTTTTTCTCATTAATTTGGTACCATTTTGATATGATTGTTTAAACCCTACAGGTGGACTCGTCACGAAATGGGGCATAACCCCTAGTACAACGGGACATAACCCCTAGTACAACGGGCCATAACCCCTAGTACAACGGGTCATAACCCCTAGTATAACGGGTCATAACCCATAGTACAACGGGTCATAACCCCTAGTACAACGGGCCATAACCCCTAGTACAACGGGTCATAACCCCTAGTATAACGGGTCATAACCCATAGTACAACGGGCCATAACCCCTAGTACAACGGGTCATAACCCCTAGTACAACGGGTCATAACCCCTAGTACAACTGGTCATAACCCCTAGTACAACGGGTCATAACCCCTAGTACAACGGGCCATAACCCCTAGTACAACGGGTCATAACCCCTAGTATAACGGGTCATAACCCATAGCACAACGGGCCATAACCCCTAGTACAACGGGTCATAACCCCTAGTACAACGGGTCATAACCCCTAGTACAACTGGTCATAACCCCTAGTACAACGGGTCATAACCCCTAGTACAACGGGTCATAACCACTAGTACAACGGGTCATAACCCCTAGTACAACGGGTCATAATCCCTAGTACAACGGGTCATAACCCCTAGTACAACGGGTCATAACCCCTGGTACAACGGGTCATAACCCCTAGTACAACGGGTCATAACCCCTAGTACAACGGGTCATAACCCCTAGTACAACTGGTCATAACCCCAAGTACAACGGGTCATAACCCCTAGTACAACGGGTCATAACCCCTAGTACAACGAGTCATAACCCCTAGTACAACGGACCATAACCCCTAGTATAACGGGCCATAACCCCTAGTATAACGGACCATAACCCCTAGTATAACGGGCCATAACCCCTAATATAACGGGCCATAACCCCTAGTACAACGGGCCATAACCCCTAATATAACGGGCCATAACCCCTAGTACAACGGGCCATAACCCCTAATATAACGGGCCATAACCCCTAATATAACGGGCCATAACCCCTAGTATAACGGGCCATAACCCCTAATATAACGGGCCATAACCCCTAGTACAACGGGCCATAACCCCTAATATAACGGGCCATAACCCCTAGTATAACGGACCATAACCCCTAGTATAACGGGCCATAACCCCTAGTATAACGGGCCATAACCCCTAATATAACGGGCCATAACCCCTAATATAACGAGCCATAACCCCTAGTATAACGGGCCATAACCCCTAGTACAACGGGCCATAACCCCTAATATAACGGGCCATAACCCCTAGTACAGTGTTGTAACTTTAGCGTTATTATAGTTTGATATCTTTGATTGCCAGGATATCGTCTATTTAGTATCTTTGGATATCTTTATTGTGTTGTAGTGAGGTTGTAATTGACTTTATTTATTAACACATTTCTGATGTAGAGTTTTCCTCAGGAGGTGGAGTTCAGGCTATGGTCAGAGAGACTATGGTCCACTCTCGGAGTTCAGGCTATGGTCAGAGAGACTATGGTCCACTCTCGGAGTTCAGGCTATGGTCAGAGAGACTATGGTCCACTCTCGGAGTTCAGGCTATGGTCAGAGAGACTATGGTCCACTCTCGGAGTTCAGGCTATGGTCAGAGAGACTATGGTCCACTCTCGGAGTTCAGGCTATAGTCAGAGAGACTATGGTCCACTCTCGGAGTTCAGGCTATGGTCAGAGAGAGACTATGGTCCACTCTCGGAGTTCAGGCTATAGTCAGAGAGACTATGGTCCACTCTCGGAGTTCAGGCTATGGTCAGAGAGACTGTGGTCCACTCTCGGAGTTCAGGCTTTAGTCAGAGAGACTATGGTCCACTCTCGGAGTTCAGGCTATGGTCAGAGAGACTATGGTCCACTCTCGGAGTTCAGGCTATGGTCAGAGAGACTATGGTCCACTCTCGGAGTTCAGGCTATGGTCAGAGAGACTGTGGTCCACTCTCGGAGTTCAGGCTTTAGTCAGAGAGACTATGGTCCACTCTCGGAGTTCAGGCTATGGTCAGAGAGACTGTGGTCCACTCTCGGAGTTCAGGCTATGGTCAGAGAGACTGTGGTCCACTCTCGGAGTTCAGGCTTTAGTCAGAGAGACTGTGGTCCACTCTCGGAGTTCAGGGTATAGTCAGAGAGACTATGGTCCACTCTCGGAGTTCAGGCTATGGTCAGAAAGACTATGGTCCACTCTCGGAGTTCAGGCTATGGTCAGAGAGACTATGGTCCACTCTCGGAGTTCAGGCTATGGTCAGAGAGACTGTGGTCCACTTTCGGAGTTCAGGCTTTAGTCAGAGAGACTATGGTCCACTCTCGGAGTTCAGGCTATGGTCAGAGAGACTATGGTCCACTCTCGGAGTTCAGGCTATGGTCAGAGAGACTGTGGTCCACTCTCGGAGTTCAGGCTATGGTCAGAGAGACTATGGTCCACTCTCGGAGTTCAGGCTATGGTCAGAGAGACTGTGGTCCACTCTCGGAGTTCAGGCTTTAGTCAGAGAGACTATGGTCCACTCTCGGAGTTCAGGCTATGGTCAGAGAGACTGTGGTCCACTCTCGGAGTTCATGCAGGCTTTAGTCAGAGAGACTATGGTCCACTCTCGGAGTTCAGGCTATGGTCAGAGAGACTGTGGTCCACTCTCGGAGTTCAGGCTATAGTCAGAGAGACTGTGGTCCACTCTCGGAGTTCAGGCTTTAGTCAGAGAGACTATGGTCCACTCTCGGAGTTCAGGCTATGGTCAGAGAGACTATGGTCCACTCTCGGAGTTCAGGCTATGGTCAGAGAGACTGTGGTCCACTCTCGGAGTTCAGGCTTTAGTCAGAGAGACTATGGTCCACTCTCGGAGTTCAGGCTATGGTCAGAGAGACTATGGTCCACTCTCGGAGTTCAGGCTATGGTCAGAGAGACTGTGGTCCACTCTCGGAGTTCAGGCTATGGTCAGAGAGACTATGGTCCACTCTCGGAGTTCAGGCTATGGTCAGAGAGACTGTGGTCCACTCTCGGAGTTCAGGCTTTAGTCAGAGAGACTATGGTCCACTCTCGGAGTTCAGGCTATGGTCAGAGAGACTATGGTCCACTCTCGGAGTTCAGGCTATAGTCAGAGAGACTATGGTCCACTCGCGGAGTTCAGGCTATGGTCAGAGAGACTATGGTCCACTCTCGGAGTTCAGGCTATAGTCAGAGAGACTATGGTCCACTCTCGGAGTTCAGGCTATGGCCAGAGAGACTATGGTCCACTCTCGGAGTTCAGGCTATAGTCAGAGAGACTATGGTCCACTCTCGGAGTTCAGGCTATGGTCAGAGAGACTATGGTCCACTCTCGGAGTTCAGGCTATGGTCAGAGAGACTATGGTCCACTCTCGGAGTTCAGGCTATGGTCAGAGAGACTATGGTCCACTCTCGGAGTTCAGGCTATGGTCAGAGAGACTATGGTCCACTCTCGGAGTTCAGGCTATGGTCAGAGAGACTATGGTCCACTCGTGGAGTTCAGGCTATAGTCAGAGAGACTATGGTCCACTCTCGGAGTTCAGGCTATAGTCAGAGAGACTATGGTCCACTCTCGGAGTTCAGGCTATGGTCAGAGAGACTGTGGTCCACTCTCGGAGTTCAGGCTATGGTCAGAGAGACTGTGGTCCACTCTCGGAGTTCAGGCTATGGTCAGAGAGACTGTGGTCCACTCGCGGAGTTCAGGCTATGGTCAGAGAGACTGTGGTCCACTCTCGGAGTTCAGGCTATGGTCAGAGAGACTGTGGTCCACTCGCGGAGTTCAGGCTATGGTCAGAGAGACTGTGGTCCACTCTCGGAGTTCAGGCTATGGTCAGAGAGACTGTGGTCCACTCGCGGAGTTCAGGCTATGGTCAGAGAGACTGTGGTCCACTCTCGGAGTTCAGGCTATGGTCAGAGAGACTGTGGTCCACTCGCGGAGTTCAGGCTATGGTCAGATACTACTCTTCTAAACGCATTTAAGCTGGAGATGTTTTTCATGTATTACTGCATTAATATTGATTTCATAATAACTATAAAAAGTAGTTATTTTTTTGAAGACATTGATGCTGCGAGACTTAATCCTCATAATTCCCTGTGTAATAAGGATTACCGGTATTAAGGACAAGTAATAAGGATTACCGGTATTAAGGACAAGTAGTAAGGATTACCGGTATTAAGGACAAGTAATAAGGATTACCGGTATTAAGGACAAGTAGTAAGGATTACCGGTATTAAGGACAAGTAATAAGGATTACCGGTATTAAGGACAAGTAGTAAGGATTACCGGTATTAAGGACAAGTAATAAGGATTACCGGTATTAAGGACAAGTAGTAAGGATTACCGGTATTAAGGACAAGTAATAAGGATTACCGGTATTAAGGACAAGTAGTAAGGATTACCGGTATTAAGGACAAGTAGTAAGGATTACCGGTATTAAGGACAAGTAATAAGGATTACTGGTCCCTCTACAACTGGTTGATCCTTTGTCAGAGCGAATTTTAATATTTGTGCCCTCTATTTGGTCTTTTACTGCGGTCAACGGGAGCCGGTCGGCCGAGCGGACAGCACGCTGGACTTGTGAACTTGTGGTCCTGGGTTCGATCCCAGGCGCCGGCGAGAAACATAGGGCAGAGTTTCTTTCACCCTATGCCTCTGTTACCTAGCAGTAAAATAGGTACCTGGGTGTTAGTCAGCTGTCACGGGCTGCTTCCTGGGGGTGGAGGCCTGGTCGAGGACCGGGCCGCGGGGACACTGAAGCCCCGAAATTATCTCAAGATAACCTCAAGATAACCAATTAAGATTGGGTAAGTGAGCCAGAGCTAAAACAATACAAACTGAAGGAATGGTCCAACAAATGGCTACTAAAGTTCAACCCAAGTGGATGTAAGGTGATGAAACTAGGTAGTGGAAACAGGAAGCCAGACACAGGATACAGAATGGGAGATGAAGTCCTCTTGAAACAGACAGAGAGAAGGATCTAGGAGTTGATATCACACCAAACCTGTCTCCTGAAGCCCACATCAAAAGAATAACATCTGCGGCGTATGCGAGGCTGGCTAACATCAGAACAGCCTTCAGGAACCTGTGTAAGGAATCATTCAAAACCTTGTATACCACATATGTAAGACCAATCCTGGAGTATGCGGCCCCAGCATGGAGCCTGGGCTCCATGCTGGGGCCTAGGGTGCCTCAGAGGCTGAGGCTGGAGCTTCAGCCACGGCTCCTAGGTGGCTGAACGGACAGAATACTGGACGCGTGATCCTGTGTTCCCGGGTTCGATTCCGGGCGCCTGCGAGAAACAATGGGCAGAGATTCTTTCATCCCGATGTTCCTGTTACCTAGCAGTAAATAGGTACCTGGGAGTTAGCAAGCTGTCACAGGCTGCTTCCTGGGGGTGGAGGCCTGGTAGAGGACCGGACCGCAGGGACACTAAGTCCCGAAATCATCTCATTATAACCTCAAGAAGATAGCCCGTACCTTGTCAAGCACAAGGCGAAGATTGAAAAAGTTCAGAGATATGCCACTAGGCTAGTCTCAGAACTAAGAGACATGAGTTACGAGGAAAGGCTGCGAGAAATGCACCTCACGACACTAGAAGACAGAAGAGTTTGGGGAGACAAGATCACTACCTACAAAATTCTCAGAGGAATTGACAGGGTAGATAGAGATAAACTTTTTAACACGGGTGGTACGCGAACAAGGGGACCTGGCAGAAATTGAGTACCCACATGAGCCACAGAGACGTTAGAAAGAACTTTTTTAGTGTCAGAGTAGTTAACAGATGGAATGCATTAGGCAGTGATGTGGTGGAGGCTGACTCCATACACAGTTTCAAATGTAGATATGACAGAACCCAGTAGGCTCAGGAATCTGAATACCAGTTGATTGACAGTTGAGAGGCGGGACCAAAGAGCCAGAGCTCCACCCCCGCAAGCACAACTAGGTGAGTAGAGACACATACCCTTGACCACACTTACCAAGAGACAGGAGAGGCAGGGATCAATACACCTCCCACATTGGGAGAGAAGTGCATGATAAAAGCTGCCGCACGAGGATAAAGGTGGATAATGCCACACAAAATTATGCTTATAAATGATAGTTTGAGATTTGAGATGAGGGTCCTGGAGTTATTATTTTGGGATGCTCGTACTCTGGTGTGTACTCACCTAATTGTGCTGGCGTGGGTTGAGATTTGGCTCTTTGGTCCCGCCTCTCAACCGTCAATCAACTGGTGTACAGGTTCCTGAGCCTACTGGGCTCTATCATATCTACATTTGAAACTGTGTATGGAGTCAACCTCCACCACATCACTGCCTAATGCATTCCATTTGTCAACTACTCTGACACTGAAAACAAATTTCTAACGTCTTTGTGGCTCATCTGGGTACTAAGTTTCCACCCGTGTCCACCTGTGTGTGTGTGTGTGTGTGTGTGTGTGTGTGTGTGTGTGTGTGTGTGTGTGTGTGTGTGTGTGTGTGTGTGTGTGTGTGTGTGTGTGTGTGTGTGTGTGTGTATTCACCTAGTTGTGTTTGCAAGGGTTGAGCTTTGCTCTTTCGGCCCGCCTCTCAACTGTCAATCAACTGTTTACTAACTACTTTTTTTTTCTACACCACACACACACACACACTCTCCAGGAAGCAGCCCGTGACAGCTGACTAACTCCCAAGTACCTATTTACTGCTAGGTAACAGGGGCATTCATGGTGAAAGAAACTTTGCCCATATGTTTCTGCTTCGTGCGGGAATCGAACCCGCGCCACAGAATTACGAGTCCTGCGCGTTATCCACCAGGCTACGAGGCCCCTTACCTCAGAGGAATTCGTGTGTGTGTGTGTGTGTATACTCACCTAATTGTGCTCACCTAGTTGTGCTTGCGGGGGTTGAGTTCTGGCTCTTTAATCCCGTCTCTCAACCGTCTATCAACTGATGTACAGATTCCTGAGCCTACTGGGCTCAATCATATCTACATTCTACCTCTGAGAATTTTGTAGGTAGTGATCGTGTCTCCCCTTGCTCTTCTGTCTTTCAGTGTCGTGAGATGCATGTCCCGCAGCCTGTCCTCGTAACTCATGCCACTTAGTTCTGGGACTAGCCTAGTGGCATACCTCTGAACTTTGCAACCCATCCTCCGAATTGACAGTACTTTTTAATACCAAGTGTAATAAGTACATTTCCTGAATGTCACACATAGTACATAACTGCACTTAAGGGGCTATTACATATATCTTCCCATTTAATTATCCTTGCTTTCTGTTAAGACACTCAGAATTTTAAGATTCAATTTTTAAAATTTCAGTTTATGATGTTCAAAGTTTTAAATATAAGAAATTTCTTTTTCAATTTTATTAAACAATAGAGATTTTATGCAAAATTTTTAAATGTCTTGAGTTACTTTAAAATTTATTTAAATATTTTAGTTTTGTTTATTTGTTTTATAAAACTGTAATATTAATATAGCTATAGGTTAAGTAGTAATAGTAATTAAGAAGCAATAAAATGCTTATTTTCAAAACCCTAGAAGGTTAGGTTAGGTCGTGGTTTTCTATTCAGCTTTTCAGGTAAACTGAAATATTCACAATATATTTGACTATGGTTTAATACTAAGTGTACACAAGTACAATTCCTGACTGTTATACATAGTTCATATTTGCATTTGTGGGGCTGTTACATTTACCTGCCCATTATTGGAGGACGGGCTGCAACTTTTACCAGCTTCGCCTTGTGCTTGACAAGGTACGGGCTCCATGCTGGGGCTGCATACTCCAGGATTGGTCTTACATATGTGGTATACAAGGTTCTGAAGCATTACTTACACAGGTTCCTGAAGGCAGTTCTAATGTTAGCCAGCCTCGCATACGCCACCGATGTTATTCGTTTGATGTGGGCTTCAGGAGACAGGTTTGGTGTGATATCAACTCCTAGATCCTTCTGTCCGTTTCATGAAGGACTTCATCTCCTATTCTGTATCCTGTGTCTGGCATCCTGTTTCCACTGCCTAGTTTCATTACCTTGCATTTTACTCGGGTTGAACTGTAGTAGCCATTTGTTGGACCATTCACTCAGTCTGTCTAGGTCATCTTGTAGCCTCCTACTATCTTCCTCCGTCTTAATCCTCCTCATAATGTTTGCATCATCAGCAAACAATGAGAGGAACGATTCTATACCCTCTGGGAGATCATTTACATATAACAGTATAGGTCCAAGGACTGAACCCTGCGAGACTCCACTGGTGACGCCTTTGCCAATCTGAGACCTTCCCCCTCACAGTGACTCGTTGTCTTCTGTTGATTAGGTACTCCTGTATCCACCGGAGTACCTTCCCTTTCACTCCTGCCTGTATCTCCAGCTTTTGCACTAGTGTCTGGTGTGGTACTGTATCAAAGGCTTTCTGAAAATCTAAAAATATACAGATGAGGAGTCACAATAACGTGGCTGAAAAATGCTGACCAAACCACACACAAGAAAGTGAAGAGATGACGACGTTTCGGTCCATCATGGACCATTATCAAGTCGATTGTGAAAATGGTCACAATCTACTTGATATTGGTCCATGACGGACCGAAACATCGCCGTTTCTTTACTTTCTAGTGTGTGGTGTTTGGTCATCAAAACTATGCAGTCTGTCCCTCCCTCTCTTCCTTGCCTGATTTTTGTTGCCTGGTCGTAGAATTCAATTAACCCTGTGAGGCAGGACTTGCCATCCCTGAACCCATGTTGATGCTGTGTTTCAAAGTTCTTTCGCTTCAGATGTTCCACTATCTTTCTTCGCACAATCTTCTCCATCAGCTTGCATGGTATGCAGGTTAGGGACACTGGCCTGTAGTTCAGTGCCTCCTGTCTATCCCATTTCTTGTATATCGGGACTATGTTTGCCGTCTTCCAGATTTTGGCTAGTTCATCTGTTACCAGTGATTTGTTATACACCATGGAGAGTGGCAGGCAGAGTGTTTCTGCTCATTCCTTTAGTATCAATGGCGATATTCCATCCGGGCCTATAGCCTTTGTCACATCCAACTCTAGCAAAAGCTTCCTCACATCCCCACTGGTAATCTCAAACTCCTCTGGTGGTGTCTGGTTAACTATTCCTTCTCTTATCTATGGAACTTCTCCTTGCTCTAATGTGAAGACTTCCTGAAATTTCTTATTGAGTTCCTCGCTCACTTCCCTGTCGTTTGTAGTGAATCTGTCTGCCCCTAACCTCAGTTTCATTACCTGTCCCTTCACCATTGTCTTTCTCCTGGTGTGGCTGTGCAGCAATTTAGGTTGAGTCTTTGCCTTGCTTGCTACATCATTTTCGTATTGCCTTTCTACCTCTCTTCTTACCCTGACGTTGTCATTCCTGGCTCTCTGGTATCCTTCTCTGCTCTCTTGTTTTCTGTTATTTCTGTAGTTTCTCTACGCTCTTTTACTTAGTTGCTTAGCTAGCTTAAATCTTTGATTAAACCATGGGTTCCTCATCTGCATTTCCTTTTTCCCCCTTTGGGCCGGGAAAACTTGTCTGCTGCTTTTTACACTTTTGCGTGATGTAGTCCATCATGTCTTGGGCCGTCTTTCCCCTGAGCTCTGTTTCCCATGTTATATCCGTTAGGAATTTTCTTATCACCTCGTAGTTTCCCTTACGGAATACCAACCTTTTGTTTTCAGTTCCCCCTCCTCGAGTACTTTAACCCTTTTTCGAACAGATACTCAAACGTCAGTATACTGTGATCGCTCATTCATACTGAGGCCTCGAAGTCAATTTCCCTTATGTCGGAGACGTTCAGTGTAGACTAGGTCGAGCCTCGCTGGTTCATCGTTTCCCCTCATTCTTGTGGGTTCCCTGACATCCTGGCTTAAAAAGTTTTTTGTAGCCATCTCCAGTAGTTCAGCCCCTCTATGTATCTTCACCTCAAGGCAGTTTCTTGTTCTCCCAGTCTATCCTTCCGTGATTGAAGTCCCTCATGATGAGCAGGTGGGATCGAATTCTACAGGCAGCAGAGGCTGCCCTCTCAACTATATTGTTAACCGCCATGTTCTTTCTTTCATACTCTTGCCTGGGTCTTCTGTCGTTTGGTGGAGGAATATATATCACTGCTACTACTTCCTATGGTCCTTCCATCATCATGGTGCCTGCTATGTAGTCTCTGAATCCCTCGTAGCCCGGGATAGCAATCTCCTTGAAACTCCATTCCTTTCTCATGAGTAGTACCATTCTGCCTCCTCCCCTACCCTCCCTCTTTTTCCTTATTACAGTGTAGTCCTAGGGGAAACATCGCATTTCTGAGAGTTTTCTTTCCATGAGTCCAATTACATCCGGGTTCACTTCTTGTGCTCTTTCCCTAAGTTCACTTGCCTTGCTTGTTATTCCATCTATGTTCGACTACATCATCCTGAAATTGACTCTTTTCTCTCCTTCTTCAGTTTATGTCGATTCCCCTGAAGCAGAGAATCAGGGAGGGTCCGTGATGGGAGGGCCTAGGGAGGGAGACCTGGAGGATCTGAGGTGTGAGGGGATTGGGAGAATCTGGTACTGGGAGGGTGGTGGAGGAAGGAGGGCTTGGGAGGGGGGAGAAGAGAGGGCTTGAGAGGATGGGGAAGAGAGGGAGGCTTGGGGAGTGGGTGACTGGGGGAGGCTTTGGGGGGTGGGTGAGAAGGGAAGGTTTGGGTGAGTGGAGGAGAAGGGGAGGCTTGGGGGGTACAGGAAGAGGGAGGGCATGGGGGGATGGGGAAGAAAGGGAGGGCTTGGGGAGGCAGCAGAAGAGGGGGGCTTGGGGTGGAAGAAGAGGAGGGAGGGCTGAGGGGGGGGGGAAGAAGGCATAGAGGGGGTTAGAAAGAAGGGAGGGCTACAGGGGGGGGGAGAAGGGAGGGCTACAGGGGGGGGGAGAAGGGAGGGCTTAGGGGGGGGGGAGAATTGAGGGCTTGGGGGGGGAAGAAGGGAGTTCCCGGTGAGAGGGGGAGTGGGGGGAAGGTGCCCTAGGGGGGCTGTTAAGGGGTTGGGGGTAAATAGGAAGTCAATTGGGTGGAAGGTGGGGGTGGTGCTCCTCTCACTGTGTCTGTTGACCTGCTTGTGGAGGGTTCCCCACTCCCCTCTGGGATTGAAGGGTGTGTGTGTATTCACCTAGTTATGCTTGCGGGGGTTGAGCACTTCTCTTTCGGCCCGCTTATCAACGGTCAATCAATCAACTGTTACTAACTCCGGCAGTCTCCGTGGTGTAGTGGTAAGACACTCGCCTGGCGTTCCGCGAGCGCTGTCATGGGTTCGTATCCTGGCCGGGGAGGATTTACTGGGCGCAATTCCTTAACTGTAGCCTCTGTTTAACGCAACAGTAAAATGTGTACTTGGAGGAAAAAACGATTCTTCGCGGCAGGGGATCGTATTCCAGGGACCATAGGATTAAGGACTTGCCCGAAACGCTACGCGTACTAGTGGCTGTACAAGAATGTAACAACTCTTGTATATATCTCAAAAAAAAAAAAAAAAAATACTAACTCATTTTTTTTCCAGACACAGGCACACACACACCCAGGAAGCAGCCCGTAACAGCTGTCTAACTCCCAGGTACCTATTTACTGCTAGGTAACAGGGCATCATTGTGAAGGAAACTCTGCCCGTTTGTTTTTCCGGCGGTGCCGGGGATCGAACCCGGATCCTTAGGTCCACGAGTTTAGGCCGCTGTCCATTCAGCCACCGTCCCCCTAGGAGCGCTGCGTGTGTGTGTGTACTCACCTAGTTGTACTCACCTAGTTGTGTCTGCAGGATCGAGCATTGACTCTTGGATCCCGCCTTTCGAGCATCGGTTGTTTACAGCAATGACTCCTGTCCCATTTCCCTATCATACCTGGTTTTAAAATTATGAATAGTATTTGCTTCCACAACCTGTTCCTGAAGTGCATTCCATTTTCCCACTACTCTCACGCTAAAAGAAAGCTTCCTAACATCTCTGTGACTCATCTGAGTTTCCAGCTTCCATCCATGTCCCCTCGTTCTGTTACTATTCCGTGTGATCATTTCGTCTATGTCCACTCTGTCAATCCCTCTGAGTATCTTATACGTTCCTATCATGTCCCCCCTCTCCCTTCTTCTTTCTAGTGTCGTAAGGCACAGTTCCCTCAGGCGCTCCTCATACCCCATCCCTCGTAGCTCTGGGACGAGTCTCGTTGCAAACCTCTGAACCTTTTCCAGGTTCATTATATGCTTCTTCAGATGGGGACTCCATGATGAGGCGGCATACTCTAAGACTGGCCTTACGTAGGCAGTGTAAAGCGCCCTAAATGCCTCCTTACTTAGGTTTCTGAATGATGTTCTAACTTTTGCCAGTGTAGAGTACGCTGCTGTCGTTATCCTATTTATATGTGCCTCAGGAGATAGATTAGGTGTTACGTCCACCCCCAGGTCTCTTTTACGCGTCGTTACAGGTAGGCTGTTCCCCTTCATTGTGTACTGTCCCTTTGGTCTCCTATCTCCTAGTCCCATTTCCATAACTTTACATTTGCTCGTGTTGAATTCCAGTAGCCATTTCTCTGACCATCTCTGCAACCTGTTCAGGTCCTCTTGGAGGATCCTGCAATCCTCATCTGTCACAACTCTTCTCATCAACTTTGCGTCATCCGCAAACATCGACATGTAGGACTCTACGCCTGTAAACATGTCGTTAACATATACAAGAAATAGAATTGGTCCCAGCACCGATCCTTGTGGTACTCCACTTGTTACTGTTCGCCAGTCCGACTTCTCGCCCCTTACCGTAACTCTTTGGCTCCTTCCTGTTAGGTAGTTCCTTATCCATGCTAGGACCTTTCCCCCCACCCCCGCCTGCCTCTCGAGCTTGAACAGCAGTCTCATGTGCGGTACTGTATCAAAGGCTTTTTGGCAGTCCAAAAATATGCAGTCTGCCCAACCATCTCTGTCCTGTCTTATCCTCGTTATTTTATCATAGAATTCCAGAAGGTTTGTTAGGCACCATTTCCCTGTCCAGAACCCATGTTGATGTTTGTTCACAAACCTAATGTTCTCCAGGTGTGCAACCATTCGTAGCCTAATTATTCTTTCCAGTATTTTACAGGTGATGCTTGTACCTCTGCTTGTACCTCTTGTTGTAACTCTGCTTGTACCTCTGCTTGTACCTGTGGTTGTACCTCTGCTTGTACCTCTGGTTGTAACTCTGCTTGTACCTCTGCTTGTATCTCTGCTTGTACCTCTGCTTGTACCTGTGGTTGCACCTCTGGTTGTAACTCTGCTTGTACCTCTGGTTGTAACTCTGCTTGTACCTCTGCTTGTACCTCTGCTTGTACCTGTGGTTGTAACTCTGCTTGTTCCTCTGGTTGTAACTCTGCTTGTACCTCTGCTTGTACCTCTGGTTGTAACTCTGCTTGTAACTCTGCTTGTACCTCTGGTTGTAACTCTGCTTGTAACTCTGCTTGTATCTGTGGTTGTACCTCTGCTTGTACCTCTGGTTGTACCTTGAGGTACAGGTACTTGAAAAATCACTGATAACAAATTAATAACAGACACACAAGCCATATAAGTTTATAAGTCATATAAACAGACCAACAGACACACACAAGTCATATAAACAAACCAACAGACACACTCAAGTCATATAAACAAACCAACAGACACACTCAAGTCATATAAACAAACCAACAGACACACTCAAGTCATATAAACAGACCAACAGACACACTCAAGTCATATAAACAGACCAACAGACACACTCAAGTCATATAAACAAACCAACTGACACATTCTCAAGTCATATAAACAGAGTAACAGACAGACTTAAAATCATAATAAACCCATAAAGACCCCCTCACACCTCACACTTGCACAATGAGGCGGTGTGATTGCCCTCTGATCTTTCAGCTCATTTCTTACCTGGAGTAATTACCTCCAGAGGGTGAACATTACTCTCATTAATGGTAAGTGCATGAGGGGAACCACCCACCCTCACTGGCAGTTAACATCCAATGGTGTGGCAGCTGGTTCATCACCTTCCATCACAACCACACGCTACGATGACCTCCTCTACGGTGACGCCTGCCTCAACACCCCTGGTTCTGGGGTGTCCAGGTTCTGGGGTGTCCAGGTTCTGGGGTGTCCAGGTTCTGGGGTGTCCTGGTTCTGGGGTGTCCAGGTTCTGGGGTGTCCAGGTTCTGGGGTGTCCAGGTTATGGGATGTCCAGGTTCTGGGGTGTCCAGGTTCTGGGGTGTCCAGGTTCTGGGGTGTCCAGGTTCTGAGGTGTCCTGGTTCTGGGGTGTCCAGGTTCTGGGGTGTCCAGGTTCTGGGGTGTCCAGGTTCTGGGGTGTCCAGGTTCTGGGGTGTCCAGGTTATGGGATGTCCAGGTTCTGGGGTGTCCAGGTTCTGGGGTGTCCAGGTTCTGGGGTGTCCAGGTTCTGAGGTGTCCTGGTTCTGGGGTGTCCAGGTTCTGGGGTGTCCAGGTTCTGGGGTGTCCAGGTTCTGGGGTGTCCTGGTTCTGGGGTGTCCAGGTTCTGGGGTGTCCAGGTTCTGGGGTGTCCAGGTTCTGGGGTGTCTAGGTTCAGGGATGTCCAGGTTCTGGGGTGTCCATGTTCTGGGGTGTCAAGGTTCTGGGGTGTCCAGGTTCTGGGGTGTCCAGGTTCTGGGGTGTCAAGGTTCTGGGGTGTCCAGGTTATGGGATGTCCAGGTTCTGGGGTGTCCAGGTTCTGGGGTGTCAAGGTTCTGGGGTGTCCAGGTTCTGGGGTGTCCAGGTTCTGGGGTGTCCAGGTTATGGGATGTCCAGGTTCTGGGGTGTCCAGGTTCTGGGGGTCCAGGTTCTGGGGTGTCCAGGTTCTGGGGTGTCCAGGTTCTGGGGTGTCAAGGTTCTGGGGTGTCCAGGTTCTGGGGTGTCCAGGTTCTGGGGTGTCCAGGTTCTGGGGTGTCCTGGTTCTGGGGTGTCCAGGTTCTGGGGTGTCCTGGTTCTAGGGGTCCAGGTTCTGGGGTGTCCAGGTTCTGGGGTGTCCAGGTTCTGGGGTGTCCTGGTTCTGGGGTGTCCAAGTTCTGGGGTGTCCTGGTTCTAGGGGTCAAGGTTGTGGGGTGTCCAGGTTCTGGGGTGTCCTCGTTCTGGGGTGTCCAGGTTCTGGGGTGTCCAGGTTCTGGGGTGTCCAGGTTCTGGGGTGTCCAGGTTTTGGGGTGTCCAGGTTCTGGGGTGTCAAGGTTCTGGGGTGTCCAGGTTCTGGGGTGTCCAGGTTCTGGGGTGTCCAGGTTCTGGGGTGTCCTGGTTCTGGGGTGTCCTGGTTCTGGGGTGTCCAGGTTCTGGGGTGTCCAGGTTCTGGGGTGTCCAGGTTCTGGGATGTCCAGGTTCTGGGGTGTCCAGGTTCTGGGGTGTCCAGGTTCTGGGGTGTCCTGGTTCTGGGGTGTCCAGGTTCTGGGGTGTCCTGGTTCTAGGGGTCCAGGTTCTGGGGTGTCCAGGTTCTGGGGTGTCCAGGTTCTGGGGTGTCCTGGTTCTGGGGTGTCCAGGTTCTGGGATGTCCAGGTTCTGGGGTGTCCAGGTTCTGGGGTGTCCAGGTTCTGGGGTGTCCTGGTTCTGGGGTGTCCAGGTTCTGGGGTGTCCTGGTTCTAGGGGTCCAGGTTCTGGGGTGTCCAGGTTCTGGGGTGTCCAGGTTCTGGGGTGTCCTGGTTCTGGGGTGTCCAGGTTCTGGGGTGTCCTGGTTCTAGGGGTCCAGGTTGTGGGGTGTCCAGGTTCTGGGGTGTCCAGGTTCTGGGGTGTCCTGGTTCTGGGGTGTCCAGGTTCTGGGGTGTCCAGGTTCTGGGGTGTCCAGGTTCTGGGGTGTCCTGGTTCTGGGGTGTCCAGGTTCTGGGGTGTCCTGGTTCTGGGGTGTCCAGGTTCTGGGGTGTCCAGGTTCTGGGGTGTCCAGGTTCTGGGGTGTCCTGGTTCTGGGGTGTCCAGGTTCTGGGGTGTCCAGGTTCTGGGGTGTCCAGGTTCTGGGGTGTCCAGGTTCTGGGGTGTCCAGGTTCTGGGGTGTCCATGTTCTGGGGTGTCCAGGTTCTGGGGTGTCCAGGTTCTGGGGTGTCCAGGTTCTGGGGTGTCCAGGTTCTGGGGTGTCCTGGTTCTGGGATGCTGATGTCATCTCAGAGTCCATCTCGCAAACCTAGACACTTGAGTCCTTAGCACGCGGGGGTCATACAACCATTCAACAAGCTATACATCGTTTTACACCAGAAGTAACCAGGAGGTTGAGGTGTATAAAGATATACCAACCTCAGCGTTGCAACATTCCCTCTCAACAGTCCGTTGCAAAGATTAATATATCCCTTTGAGAATGGCCGTGTGTAGCCTTAAGGGAGTCAGCATCCTGGCATAGAGTCATAGAGACCAACAGTGTCATAGAGACCAACAGTGTCATATAGACCAGCGGTGTCATAGAGACCAACCGTGTCATAGAGACCAACAGTGTCATATAGACCAGCGGTGTCATAGAGACCAACAGTGTCATAGAGACCAACAGTGTCATATAGACCAACAGTGTCATAGAGACCAACCGTGTCATAGAGACCAACAGTGTCATATAGACCAACAGTGTCATATAGACCAGCGGTGTCATATAGACCAATAGTGTCATAGGGACCAACAGTGTCATATAGACAACAGTGTCATATAGACCAACAGTGTAATATAGACCAACAGTGTCATATAGACCAACAGTGTCATATAGACCAACAGTGTCATATAGACCAACAGTGTCATAGAGACCAACAGTGTCATATAGACCAGCGGTGTCATAGAGACCAACAGAGACATATAGACCAACAGTGTCATATAGACCAACAGTGTCATATAGACCAACAGTGTCATAGAGACCAACAGAGACATATAGACCAACAAAGACATATAGACCAACAGAGACATATGGACCAACAGTGTCATATAGACCAACAGAGACATATAGACCAACAGTGTCATATAGACCAACAGTGTCATAGAGACCAACAGTGTCATATAGACCAGCGGTGTCATAGAGACCAACAGAGACATATAGATCAACAAAGACATATAGACCAACAGAGACATATGGACCAACAGTGTCATATAGACCAACAGTGTCATATAGACCAACAGTGTCATATAGACCAACAGTGTCATATAGAACAACAGAGACATATAGACCAACAGAGACATATAGACCAACAGTGTCATATAGACCAACAGAGACATATAGACCAACAGTGTCATATAGACCAACAGAGACATATAGACCAACGGAGACATATAGACCAACAGTGTCATATAGACCAACAGAGACATATAGACCAACAGTGTCATATAGACCAACAGAGACATATAGACCAACAGACATATAGACCAACAGTGTCATATAGACCAACAGAGACATATAGACCAACAGACATATAGACCAACAGTGTCATATAGACCAACAGAGACATATAGACCAACAGTGTCATATAGACCAACAGAGACATATAGACCAACAGTGTCATATAGACAAACAGAGTCATATAGACCAACAGTGTCATATAGACCAACAGAGACATATAGACCAACAGTGTCATATAGACCAACAGAGACATATAGACCAACAGAGACATATAGACCAACAGTGTCATATAGACCAACAGTGTCATATAGACCAACAGAGACATATAGACTAACAGACATATAGACCAACAGAGACATATAGACCAACAGTGTCATATAGACCAACAGTGTCATATAGACCAACAGTGTCATATAGACCAACAGAGACATATAGACCAACAGTGTCATATAGACCAACAGTGTCATATAGACCAACAGAGACATATAGACCAACAGAGTCATATAGACCAACAGAGACATATAGACCAACAGTATCATATAGACCAACAGAGACATATAGACCAACAGTATCATATAGACCAACAGTGTCATATAGACCAACAGAGACATATAGACCAACAGTGTCATATAGACCAACAGAGACATATAGACCAACAGTGGCATATAGACCAACAGTGTCATATAGACCAACAGAGACATATAGACCAACAGAGACATATAGACCAACAGTGTCATATAGACCAACAAAGACATATAGACCAACAGAGACATATAGACCAACAGAGACATATAAACCAACAGTGTCATATAGACCAACAGTGTCATATAGACCAACAGTATCATATAGACCAACAGAGACATATAGACCAACAGAGTCATATAGACCAACAGAGACATATAGACCAACAGTGTCATATAGACCAACAGTGTCATATAGACCAACAGTGTCATATAGACCAACAGAGACATATAGACCAACAGAGTCATATAGACCAACAGAGACATATAGACCAACAGTGGCATATAGACCAACAGTGTCATATAGACCAACAAAGACATATAGACCAACAGAGACATATAGACCAACAGAGACATATAAACCAACAGTGTCATATAGACCAACAGAGACATATAGACCAACAGTGTCATATAGACCAACAGTGTCATATAGACCAACAGAGACATATAGACCAACAGTGTCATATAGACGAAAAGAGACATATAGACCAACAGTGTCATATAGACCAACAGTGTCATATAGACCAACAGTGTCATATAGACCAACAGTGTCATATAGACCAACAGAGACATATAGACCAACAGTGTCATATAGACCAACAGTGTCATATAGACCAACAGTGTCATATAGACCAACAGTGTCATATAGACCAACAGAGACATATAGACCAACAGAGTTATACAGACCAACAGTATCATATAGACCAACAGTGTCATATAGACCAACAGTGTCATATAGACCAACAGTGTCATATAGACCAACAGTGTCATAGAGACCAACAGAGACATATAGACCAACAGAGACATATAGACCAACAGTGTCATATAGACTAACAGTGTCATATAGACCAACAGAGACATATAGACCAACAGTGTCATATAGACCAACAGTGTCATATAGACCAACAGTGTCATATAGACCAACAGAGACATATAGACCAACAGTGTCATATAGACCAACAGTGTCATATAGACCAACAGAGACATATAGACCAACAGAGTCATATAGACCAACAGAGACATATAGACCAACAGTGGCATATAGACCAACAGTGTCATATAGACCAACAAAGACATATAGACCAACAGAGACATATAGACCAACAGAGACATATAAACCAACAGTGTCATATAGACCAACAGAGACATATAGACCAACAGTGTCATATAGACCAACAAAGACATATAGACCAACAGAAACATATAGACCAACAGAG
>NC_091154.1:23017688-23029580 GCF_040958095.1 Procambarus clarkii | reverse complement strand
GCAGTTCCTTCATGGGTCCATACGAAGCAGTTCCTTCATGGGTCCATACGAAGCAGTTCCTTCATGGGTCCATACGAAGCAGTTCCTACATGGGTCCATACGAAGCAGTTCCTTCATGGGTCCATACGAAGCAGTTCCTACATGGGTCCATACGAAGCAGTTCCTTCATGGGTCCATACGAAGCAGTTCCTTCATGGGTCCCTACGAAGCAGTTCCTTCATGGGTCCATACGAAGCAGTTCCTATTGGTCCATACGAAGCAGTTCCTACATGGGTCCATAAGAGGCAGTTCCTACATGGGTCCATAAGAGGCAGTTCCTACATGGGTCCATAAGAGGCAGTTCCTACATGGGTCCATAAGAGGCAGTTCCTACATGGGTCCATAAGAGGCAGTTCCTACATGGGTCCATAAGAGGCAGTTCCTACATGGGTCCATAAGAGGCAGTTCCTACATGGGTCCATAAGAGGCAGTTCCTACATGGGTCCATAAGAGGCAGTTCCTACATGGGTCCATAAGAGGCAGTTCCTACATGGGTCCATAAGAGGCAGTTCCTACATGGGTCCATAAGAGGCAGCTCCTTCATGGGTCCATAAGAGGCAGCTCCTTCATGGGTCCATAAGAGGCAGTTCCTACATGGGTCCATAAGAGGCAGTTCCTACATGGGTCCATAAGAGGCAGTTCCTACATGGGTCCATAAGAGGCAGCTCCTTCATGGGTCCATAAGAGGCAGTTCCTACATGGGTCCATAAGAGGCAGCTCCTTCATGGGTCCATAAGAGGCAGTTCCTACATGGGTCCATAAGAGGCAGTTCCTACATGGGTCCGTAAGAGGCAGTTCCTACATGGGTCCATAAGAGGCAGTTCCTACATGGGTCCATAAGAGGCAGTTCCTACATGGGTCCATAAGAGGCAGCTCCTTCATGGGTCCATAAGAGGCAGTTCCTACATGGGTCCATAAGAGGCAGTTCCTACATGGGTCCATAAGAGGCAGCTCCTACATGGGTCCATAAGAGGCAGCTCCTTCATGGGTCCATAAGAGGCAGTTCCTACATGGGTCCATAAGAGGCAGTTCCTACATGGGTCCATAAGAGGCAGTTCCTACATGGGTCCATAGGAGGCAGCTCCTACATGGGTCCATAAGAGGCAGTTCCTACATGGGTCCATAAGAGGCAGTTCCTACATGGGTCCATAAGAGGCAGTTCCTACATGGGTCCATAAGAGGCAGTTCCTACATGGGTCCATAAGAGGCAGCTCCTACATGGGTCCATAAGAGGCAGTTCCTACATGGGTCCATAAGAGGCAGCTCCTACATGGGTCCATAAGAGGCAGTTCCTACATGGGTCCATAAGAGGCAGTTCCTACATGGGTCCATAAGAGGCAGCTCCTACATGGGTCCATAAGAGGCAGTTCCTACATGGGTCCATAAGAGGCAGTTCCTACATGGGTCCATAAGAGGCAGCTCCTACATGGGTCCATAAGAGGCAGTTCCTACATGGGTCCATAAGAGGCAGCTCCTACATGGGTCCATAAGAGGCAGTTCCTACATGGGTCCATAAGAGGCAGCTCCTACATGGGTCCATAAGAGGCAGTTCCTACATGGGTCCATAAGAGGCAGCTCCTACATGGGTCCATAAGAGGCAGTTCCTACATGGGTCCATAAGAGGCAGCTCCTACATGGGTCCATAAGAGGCAGTTCCTACATGGGTCCATAAGAGGCAGCTCCTACATGGGTCCATAAGAGGAAGTTCCTACATGGGTCCATAAGAGGCAGTTCCTACATGGGTCCATAAGAGGCAGCTCCTACATGGGTCCATAAGAGGCAGTTCCTACATGGGTCCATAAGAGGCAGTTCCTACATGGGTCCATAAGAGGCAGCTCCTACATGGGTCCATAAGAGGCAGTTCCTACATGGGTCCATAAGAGGCAGCTCCTACATGGGTCCATAAGAGGCAGTTCCTACATGGGTCCATAAGAGGCAGCTCCTACATGGGTCCATAAGAGGCAGTTCCTACATGGGTCCATAAGAGGCAGTTCCTACATGGGTCCATAAGAGGCAGCTCCTACATGGGTCCATAAGAGGCAGTTCCTACATGGGTCCATAAGAGGCAGCTCCTACATGGGTCCATTTGTAAATTTGAAAATTTTTACATTTTCAAAATGTAAATAATATATATTAGCAGCAACTTATATGTTCCAGTTAAATAATTTTGTTTCAGTCAACTACTTTGGTTTCAACAAAATATTTATAACATAAAAATATATTTATATTAATTGAATATTTGTGTTTAAATATATATTTGTTTCAATGACGAATCTTTTTTCAATCAAATATTGTTTAAAGAATTTGAAGAATTAAAGATTAAAGTATTTCAATACATGTATTTTTAGCAATGTTTAAGTGGAGTTTAAAAAAGGGTGGAATTTTAAGTACAATTTAGCATTTAAGAAACTGCATTTAAGTAGCAGTTCTAAGTAACATTTAAGTAGTAGTTATCAGCTGCTGTATAGTGAGTTCTGGGTCTGAGCGTAGGCAAGGTGAGGTCTGGGTCTGAGCGTAGGCAAGGTGAGGTCTGGGTCTGAGCGTAGGCAAGGTGAGGTCTGGGTCTGAGCGTTGGCAAGGTGAGGTCTGGGTCTGAGCGTAGGCAAGGAGAGGTCTGGGTCTGAGCGCAGGCAAGGTGAGGTCTGGGTCTGAGCGTAGGCAAGGTGAGGTCTGGGTCTGAGCGTAGGCGAGGTGAGGTCTGGGTCTGAGCGTAGGCAAGGTGAGGTCTGGGTCTGAGCGTAGGCAAGGTGAGGTCTGGGTCTGAGCGTAGGCAAGGTGAGGTCTGGGTCTGAGCGTAGGCAAGGAGAGGTCTGGGTCTGAGCGCAGGCAAGGTGAGGTCTGGGTCTGAGCGTAGGCAAGGTGAGGTCTGGGTCTGAGCGTAGGCAAGGTGAGGTCTGGGTCTGAGCGCAGGCGAGGTGAGGTCTGGGTCTGAGCGTAGGCAAGGTGAGGTCTGGGTCTGAGCGTAGGCGAGGTGAGGTCTGGGTCTGAGCGCAGGCAAGGTGAGGTCTGGGTCTGAGCGCAGGCAAGGTGAGGTCTGGGTCTGAGCGCAGGCAAGGTGAGGTCTGGGTCTGATCGTAGATAAGGTGAGGTCTGGGTCTGAGTGTTGGCAAGGTGAAGTCTGGGTCTGATCGTAGACAAGGTGAGGTCTGGGTCTGAGCGCAGGCAAGGTGAGGTCTGGGTCTGAGCGCAGGCAAGGTGAGGTCTGGGTCTGAGCGCAGGCAAGGTGAGGTCTGGGTCTGATCGTAGATAAGGTGAGGTCTGGGTCTGAGTGTTGGCAAGGTGAAGTCTGGGTCTGATCGTAGACAAGGTGAGGTCTGGGTCTGAGCGCAGGCAATGTGTCGAAGTTGTTACTCAGTATATTTAGGGCGGGTCATTTTCCTTTTATGAGTATAGCTTCCAGTATTTTCAGTCATCTATGGTCAGTGGTGGATGATATTATTGTTGTGTTATCATCAACAACATCAAACTAAGCTATAGGAAGCAAAGAGTTACAGTGAGGGGTGAGACCTCAGATTGGCGTGAAGTCACCAGTGGAGTCCCACAGGGCTCTGTACTTGGACCTATTCTGTTTCTGATATATGTAAATGATCTCCCAGAGGGTATAGACATTCCTCTCAATGTTTGCTGACGACGCCAAAATTATGAGAAGGATTAAGACAGAGGAGGACAGCTTGAGGCTTCAAGAAGACCTGGACAAACCAAAGGAATGGTCCAACAAATGGATGTTAGAGTTTAACCTGAGCAAATGTAAAGTAATGAAGATAGGTATTGGGAGCAGGTGGCCAGATACAAGGTATTATTTGGGAGATGAAATTCTTCAAGAAACAGAGAGTGAGAAAGACCTGGATGTTGATATCACGCCAGGCCTGTCCCCTGAATCCCATATCAAGAGGATAACATCAGCAGCATATGCCATGTTGCCTAACATAAGAACGGCCTTTATAAATTAGTGTAAGGAATCATTCAGAACCTTCTACACCTTGTATGTCAGAACAATCCCGGAGTATGCACCTCCAGCCTGGAGTCTATATCTTGTCAAGCGTAAGACTAAATTGGAGGTTTTAATGCATGCCACCAGACTAGTACTCTAGCTGAGGGGTATAAGCTACGAGGAAAGACTACGTAACTACACCTCACGTTGCTGGAATAAAGAAGATTTAGGTGAGAAATGATCATCACTTATAATATTCTCAGAAAAAATGATCGAATAGATAAAGAAAGTTCATTTAAAAGTTTAATGGTTCATGAACAAGGGGACCCAGGTAAAAACTGAGTACCCAGATGAGCCACAGAGATATTAGAATGAACTTTTTCAGTGTCAGAGTAGTTAACAGGTGGAATGCATTAGGCAGTGATGTGGTGGAGGCTGACTCCATACACAGTTTCAAATGTAGATATGATAGAGCCCAGTAGGCTTAGGAGTCTGCACATTAGTTGATTGACAGTTGAGAGGCGGGACCAAGGATCCAATGCTCACACACACACACACACACACACACACACACACACACACACACACACACACACACACACACACACACACACACACACACACACACACACACACACACACACACACACACACACACACACACACACACAAACACACACACACACAAACATACACACACACACACACACACACACACACAAACACACACACACACACAAACACACACACACACACAAACACACACACACACACACACACACACACACACACACACACACACACACACACACACACACACACACACACACACACACACACACACACACACACACACACACACACACACACACACACACACACACACACACACACACACACAAACACACACACACAATGTTCTAATAAGAAAGGGCCACCTGCAATATCCGGGAGAGTTCAAAAAAGTATTTCTGCAGAGGGACATAAGAACATAAGAACATAAGAACAAAGGTAACTGCAGAAGGCCTATTGGCCCATACGAGGCAGCTCCTATTCTATAACCACCCAATCCCACTCATATACTTGTCCAACCCGTGCTTGAAACAATCGAGGGACCCCACCTCCACAATGTTACGCGGCAATTGGTTCCACAAATCAACAACCCTGTTACTGAACCAGTATTTACCCAAGTCTTTCCTAAATCTAAACTTATCCAATTTATATCCATTGTTTCGTGTTCTGTCCTGTGTTGATACTTTTAATACCCTGTTAATATCCCCCCGGTTATGTCCATTCATCCACTTGTAAACCTCTATCATGTCACCCCTAACTCTTCGCCTTTCCAGTGAATGCAACTTAAGCTTTGTTAATCTTTCTTCATATGAAAGATTTCTAATTTGGGGAATTAACTTAGTCATCCTACGCTGGACACGTTCAAGTGAATTTATATCCATTCTATAATATGGCGACCAAAACTGAACTGCATAATCTAAATGGGGCCTAACTAGAGCAAGATATAGCTTGAGAACCACACCAGGTGTCTTGTTACTAACGCTGCGATTAATAAATCCAAGTGTCCGATTTGCCTTATTACGAACATTTATGCATTGATCTTTTTGTTTTAAATTCTTACTAATCATAACTCCCAGATCCCTTTCGCAATCCGACTTCGCAATCACAACACCATCTAGCTCGTATCTTGTAACTCTATCATCATTACCTAACCTCAGAACTTTACATTTATCAGCATTAAACTGCATCTGCCAATCCTTTGACCATTTCAAAACCCTATCTAGATCAACTTGAAGTGATAGTGAGTCCTCCTCCGAATTAATTTCCCTACCGATTTTCGTATCATCGGCAAATTTGCAAATGTTGCTACTCAAACCTGAATCTAAATCATTTATATATATTATAAACAACAGAGGTCCCAGGACAGAGCCTTGAGGCACTCCACTTACAACATTTTCCCACTCTGACTTGATTCCATTTATACTAACTCTCTGTTTCCTTTGGTATAGCCATGCCCTAATCCAGCTTAATATAGCACCCCCAATACCATGAGACTCTATTTTTTTAATCAGTCTTTCATGTGGCACTGTATCAAAAGCTTTGCTAAAGTCAAGGTATACAACATCGCAATCCTTACCACTATCAACTGCCTCAACAATGCTAGAATAAAAAGATAACAAATTTGTTAAACATGAACGGCCATTTATAAAACCATGTTGCGACTCAATTATTAATTTATGTTTTTCAAGATGAAGACGAATTTTATTTGCTATTATAGATTCGAGTAACTTTCCCACAATGGACGTTAGGCTAATTGGTCGATAGTTAGACGCAAGTGATCTATCTCCTTTCTTAAAAACTGGTATCACATTAGCAACTTTCCAAAACTCTGGCACTCTGCCTGACTCTATTGATTTATTAAATATGGTTGACAGTGGGTCACAAAGCTCCTCTTTGCATTCTTTAAGCACCCTAGCAAACACTTCATCCGGCCCTGGGGATTTGTTTGGTTTGAGTTTTACTATTTGTTTAAGAACATCCTCCCTGGTAACTGCTAAACTCGTCAACCTGTCCTCGTCCCCACCCACATAGACTTGTTCGGCTGAAGGCATATTGTTAAGTTCCTCTTTAGTAAATACAGATACAAAATATTTATTAAAAATACTACTCATCTCTTCATCACTATCTGTTATTTGACCTGTCTCAGTTTTTAATGGACCTATCCTTTCCCTAGTCTTAGTACGATATAACTGAAAAAAACCCTTTAGGATTTGTCTTTGCTTGCCCTGCTATGCGAACTTCATAGTTTCTTTTTGCTTTCCTTATCTCTTTTTTAACATTTCTAACCAGTTGTACGAATTCCTGTTCTAAAGTGACCTCCCCATTTTTAATCCTTTTGTACCAAGCTCTCTTTTACCTATAAGGTTCTTCAAATTCTTTGTTATCCACTTTGGGTCATTAGTATACGATCTATTCAATTTGTATGGTATACTACGTTCCTGTGCTTTGTTTAGAATATTCTTAAATAAGTTATATATTGAATCCACATCGAAATCCCCATTTAAGTCACCTATCGCTGGGTTCATGTCTCGCTCCAAGACCGGCCCACACCCCATACCCAAGCCTTTCCAATCAATTTCACCCAAAAAATTTCTTAGGCTATTAAAATCAGCTTTTCGAAAATCTGGCACTTTAACAGAATTTTCTCCTACTGGTCTATTCCATTCTATGCTAAATCTGATTACTTTGTGATCACTGCTCCCTAGCTCACTCCCTATTTCGATGTCATTAATTTGCGTTTCCCTGTTAGTTAACACTAAATCTAAAATATTATTTTCCCGTGTTGGTTCCTTAATGTGTTGCGTAAGAAAGCAATCGTCAATTAATTCTAGAAAATCTTCTGCTTCACTATTCCCTGTTTTGTTCAACCAGTTTATTCCGCTAAAATTAAAGTCACCCATGACATAAATACTGTTAGATCTAGATGCTCTATATATTTCATCCCATAGATGCTTTGCTTCCATTCTGTCTAAATTTGGTGGCCTATATATTACTCCTATTATAATATTATTAGCTTTTTTGTTTAATTCAATCCAAATAGTTTCTGTGTGTGGCTCTGTTTTGATTCCCTCTTTGAGACTACATTTCAAATTGTCCCTAACATATATGGCTACTCCACCTCCTCGTCTAATATATCTATCTGTGTGAAATAGTTTAAATCCATATATTTGATATTCAGCTAATAGTTCTCTATTTTCTACATTCATCCACGTTTCGGTAAGTGCAATACCGAAAAGTAAGTAAGACATGACGAGGGTGGAGAGACCCATGGCTGCAGAAGCAAGAAAGAAGCACTGGGTGAGAGGAGAAAATCCTGAAAACACAGCTCCCAACACAACATCCCCAGGGGTGAGGAGGGAACCCACAACCAGCAACCCAGTAACACCAGAGTGGAGGGCAACTCCACCACCCTCCTCTGCATAGAAACCTCCCCTACCCTGAACCCTCCCTGCCCCCACTCAAATGTTCAGCCACCTCTCGGTCCCCCCCTCCCCACTCCCACCCTGCTTCCCCTCCCTTACTCCCACCATATCCCACTCCCCCACTGTCCTCCCTTCCCCTTCATCCCATACCCTCCCTGTCCCCCCATCACTTGCCCTCCCACCCCTCACTCCAGTATCCTCTGAGACCCCGTTACCCACCCCACATCTCACGCCCATGAAACAGCTTCCCCCATCAGCAGAACGCTCACCCAAGAAGAGAACATGAGAAGGGACAGAGGAAAGTGAGTCTCAAGGCAATGTACACTAACATAGATGGGATTACAAATAAAACAGATGAACTTGGAGAATGGGTACTTGAAGAAAACTCAGACATAATAGCACTCACAGAAACAAAGCTAACGAAAACCATAACAAATGCAGTGTTTCCACAGGACTACTGTGTTGTGAGGAAAGAGAGAGAAGGAAGAGGAGGTGCTGGTGAAGCTCTGCTGGTAAGAAAAGGCTGGAGTTTTGAGGAGATGGTTATTCATGGCTGTGAAGGTTTCAGTGACTATATAGCAGGTACAATAGCAACTGGAGGACAAAAAATTGTAGTTGCAGTCATATATAACCCGCCACCAAATGACAGAAGACCCAGACAGGAATATGATAAAAACAACATGGCCACCATTAACATAAAAGAGAGAACAGTGTCTCTCGCTAGTAGGAATGGATCTGGACTTCTAATCATGGGGGATTTCAACCATGGGAAGATAGATTGGGAGAACAGAGACCCGCATGGAGGACCAGATACATGGAGAGCTAAGCTGCTGGACGCGGCAACAAGAAACTTTCTTAGCCAGCATATCAAGGGAACCGACAAGAATGAGAGGGGAGGATGAACCAGCTATGCTTGATCTGATATTTACCCTTAATGAGTAGGATATAAGGGAGGTTAATATGGAAGCACCCTTGAGAATGAGTGATCACAGTGTATTGATCTTTGAGTACTTGGTAGAGCTAGGACTTATCTCCCCCCAAAAAGAACTAGAAAACAAAAGACTGGCATACCGAAAGGGAAATTATGAGGGGATGAGAAGTTTCCTAAGGGATATACCATGGGGACACAGACCTCAGAGCTAAGTCGGTACAAGACATGATGGACTATGTCACCCAAAAATGTCAGGAGGCAGTAAACAGGTTTATCCCGGCCCAAAGGGAAAAATCCGAGAAGCAAAAGAAGAATCCATGGTTTAACAGGGCAAGTATGGAAGCAAAGGTACTGAACAAAAGAGCGTGGAGGAACTTCCGAAATAACAGAACACCAGAAAGCAGAGAGAGATACCAGAGAACCAGGAATGAGTATGTTAAAGTAAGAAGGGAAGCAGTGAAAAATTGTGAAAATGATATAGCAAGCAAAGCCAAGACCGATCCAAAGCTACTACACAGTCACATCAGGAGGAAAACAACAGTGAAAGAACAGGTAGAGAAACTTAGAACAAGCGAGGATAGGTATACAGAGAATGACAGAGAGGTGTGTGAGGAACTCAACAAGAGTTTCCAGGAGGTCTTCACAATAGAACAAGGTGAGGTTACTGTGCTAAGATAGGGGGCAGTAAACCAGGTGGCCTTGGAAGGGTTCGAAATTACGAGAGATGAGGTCAAGAGACACCTGTTGGATCTGGATGTGAGAAAGGCTGTTGGTCCAGACGGGATCTCACCATGGGTATTGAAAGAGTGTGCAGAGGCACTCTGCTTGCCACTCTCCATAGTGTATAGTAGGTCACTGGAGACGGGAGACCTACCAGAAATATGGAAGGCAGCTGATGTAGTCCCAATATACAAAAAGGGAGAAAGACAAGAGGCACTGAACTACAGGCCAGTGTCCTTAACTTGTATACCATTCAAAGTGATGGAGAAGATCGTGAGAAAAAATCTAGTAACACATCTGGAGAGAAGGGACTTCGTGACAAATCGCCAACATGGGTTCAGGGAGGGTAAATCTTGCCTTACTGGCTTAATAGAATTCTATGATCAGGTGACAAAGATTAAGCAAGAAAGAGAAGGCTGGGCAGACTGCATTTTTTTGGACTGTCGGAAAGCCTTTGATACAGTACCCCATAAGATGCTGGTACATAAGCTGGAGAGACAGGCAGGAGTAACTGGTAAAGTGCTCCAGTGGAAAAGGGAGTACCTAAATAACAGGAAGCAAAGAGTTACAGTGAGGGGTGAGACCTCAGATTGGCGTGAAGTCACCAGTGGAATCCCACAGGGCTCTGTACGCGGTCCTATCCTGTTTCTGATATACGTGAACGATCTCCCGGAGGGTATAGACTCATTCCTCTCAATGTTTGCTGACGATGCCAAAATTATGAGAAGGATTATGACAGGAGGACTGCTTGAGGCTTCAAGAAGACCTAGACAAGCTAAAGAAATGGTCGAACAAATGGTTGTTAGAGTCTAACCCAAGCAAATGTAATGTAATGAAGATAGGTGTAGGGAACAGGAGGCCAGTTACAAGGTATCATTTGGGAGATGAAATTCTACACGAGTCAGAGAGAGAGAAAGACCTGGGGGTTGATATCACGCCAGACCTGTCCCCTGAAGCCCATATCAAGAGGATAACATCAGAAGCATATGCCAGGTTGGCTAACATAAGAATGGCATTTAGACACTTGTGCAAGGAATCATTCATATCATTATATACCACACATGTCAGACCAATCCTGGAGTTTGCAGCCCCAGCATGGAGTCCATATCTAGTCAGGCATATGACCAAACTGGAAAAAGTTCAAAGGTTTGCCACCAGACTAGTTACCGAGCTGAGAGGTATGAACTGCGAGGAGACACTACGGGAATTAAACCTCACTTCGTTGGAAGACAGAGGAGTTAAGGGGGATATGATCATCACGTACAAGATTCTCAGAGGAATTGACAGGGTTGATAAAGACGGGCTATTTAACACAAGGGGGCACACGCACTAGGAGACACAGGTGGAAACTGAGTGCCCAAATGAGCCACAGAAATATTAGAAAGAATTTTTTCAGTGTCAGAGTGGTTGACAAATGGAATGCACTAGGCAGTGATGAGGTGGAGGCTGACTCCATACACAGTTTCAAGTGTAGATATGATAGAGCCCAATAGGCTCAGGAACCTGTACACCAGTTGATTGACAGTTGAGAGGCGGGACCAAGGAGCCAGAGTTCAACCCCCGCAAGCACAAATAGGTGAGTACACACAAATACACACACACACACACACAAATACACACACACAAATACACACACACACACACACACACACACACACACACACACACACACACACACACACACACACACACACACACACACACACACACACACACACACACACACACACACACACACACACACACACACACACACACACACACACACACACACACACACACACACACACACACACACACTCGACATAAAACAAAAGTTGACGTTCAAGGTACAAGACAATGAGGATACCCGTGGCCTCACAGACTCCATTAAGGGCACCGTGAGAGCAGATGGGGAGTGGTGGCCGCCAGACACACCACTAAACTACCACGTCGCTACAACGTGCCAGCAATGTATTAACACCTCCTAACAAGTTGTAACAACGTTCTAATACGTCATGAAAACGATATAACAAGACGTAACAACTCTATTACAAGTTGTAACAAGCGGAAAACAGGGATAGTTACGGTGTGTGTATGTAGAGTTAATAATTGTGGTCCTGGTAATTTACACCCCCCCCCCTTCCCCAAATAAACAACAGAAGACCCAGGCAAGAAAACGTGGACAAGAACAAAGCATGAATAGATGAGTTACAGAGAGCAGCAACAGCAACACAGAACGACATCCAAACTGCCACTAATGGGGGACTATGGAGAGAGCGATTAGGACTAGTGCA
>NC_091154.1:22989015-23012188 GCF_040958095.1 Procambarus clarkii | reverse complement strand
GAGAGAGAGAGAGAGAGAGAGAGAGAGAGAGAGAGAGAGAGAGAGAGAGAGAGAGAGAGGAGAGAGAGAGAGATAGAGAGAGAGAGAGAGAGAGAGAGAGAGAGAGAGAGAGAGAGAGAGAGAGAGAGAGAGAGAGAGAGAGAGAGAGAGAGAGAGAGAGAGAGAGAGAGAGAGAGAGAGAGAGAGAGAGAGAGAGAGAGAGAGAGAGAGAGGAGAGAGAGAGAGAGAGAGAGAGAGAGAGGAGAGAGAGAGAGAGAGAGAGAGAGAGAGAGAGAGAGAGAGAGAGAGAGAGGAGAGAGAGAGAGGAGAGAGAGAGAGAGAGAGAGAGAGAGAGAGAGAGAGAGAGAGAGAGAGGAGAGAGAGAGAGAGAGAGAGAGAGAGAGAGAGAGAGAGAGAGAGAGAGAGAGAGAGAGAGAGAGAGAGAGAGAGAGAGAGAGAGAGAGAGAGGAGAGAGAGAGAGAGAGAGAGAGAGAGAGAGAGAGAGAGAGAGAGAGAGAGAGAGAGAGAGAGAGAGAGAGAGAGAGAGAGAGAGAGAGAGAGAGAGAGAGAGAGAGAGAGAGAGAGAGAGAGAGAGAGAGAGAGAGAGACCACACCAGTTACCTATCTCCATCGTACCTATTGACTAACTGGTGAACAGAAGCCTCAGGTACTAGAAAACGTCCCCAACCTCTACCCAGGAACCGAACTCAAGACCACATGGTTACGAACCCATTTCCTTAAAGAGACAGAGAAACTAGGGGCTCTGTCCTCTGCCTCCCCCGCTCCGTCTTCATCAACCAGGCAGGCCGTCCTCATCAACCAGGCAGCCCGTCTTCATCAACCAGGCAGCCCGTCCTCATCAACCAGGCAGCCCATCTTCATCAACCAGGCAGCCCGTCCTCATCAACCAGGCAGCCCGTCCTCATCAACCAGGCAGCCCGTCTTCATCAACCAGGCAGCCCGTCCTCATCAACCAGGCAGCCCATCATCATCAACCAGGCAGCCCGTCTTCATCAACCAGGCAGCCCATCTTCATCAACCAGGCAGCCCGTCCTCATCAACCAGGCAGCCCGTCTTCATCAACCAGGCAGCCCGTCCTCATCAACCAGGCAGCCCATCTTCATCAACCAGACAGCCCGTCCTCATCAACCAGACAGCCCGTCCTCATCAACCAGGCAGCCCGTCCTCGTCAACCAGGCAGCCCATCTTCATCAACCAGACAGCCCGTCCTCATCAACCAGGCAGCCCGTCCTCATCAACCAGGCAGCCCATCTTCATCAACCAGGCAGCCCATCTTCATCAACCAGGCAGCCTGTCCTCATCAACCAGGCAGCCCATCTTCATCAACCAGGCAGTCCATCCTCATCAACCAGGCAGCCCGTCTTCATCAACCAGGCAGCCTGTCCTCATCAACCAGGCAGCCCATCTTCATCAACCAGGCAGCCCATCTTCATCAACCAGGCAGTCCATCCTCATCAACCAGGCAGCCCGTCCTCATCAACCAGGCAGCCCGTCCTCATCAACCAGGCAGCCCGTCCTCATCAACCAGGCAGCCCGTCCTCATCAACCAGACAGCCCGTCCTCATCAACCAGACAGCCCGTCCTCATCAACCAGACAGCCCGTCCTCATCAACCAGACAGCCCGTCCTCATCAACCAGACAGCCCGTCCTCATCAACCAGGCAGGTGCAACACGGGGGGGTGGGGGTATTCGTTCTTTACCTCGCCTCCTTTCGTAACTCGTTCTCACTCTACCCCTCTCTTTACCCGTATTCTACTTTAAACCTCCATGCCAAGGGACTCCAAAACTTTTACTTGATTCCAACATTACGCCACATGGTCTTAAGACGATTGACCGTCTTAAGATTCTACAACCCGTATGACGTGAAATAGGGTTTCAGCAAAGCTCTAGATTCGCCTCTGCTGCCACCACTAGACCAGTAACACTGAGCAATGATCGAGGTCTGGATCGATCAGCTAATCAATAAACATTGGGGATAGATCCCCACTAGTAATAGATGACTCGGATATACGTAAGTGGAATTAATTAATAATCAGAGGGAATACTGAATTATGATTCGGTGTTAGAATCAGTGCCCAACTCAACTCGGCCTCGCCGGCTACCCATGTGGTACGGACCAATTCACATAAATTACACAAGAATGGAAATTAATAAATAAGACAATTAATAGCTAAATGGTTTATTCAAAAACTAAACAAAATCTAAATCATTCACTCCCTAACCTGAACACTCCCTGACTTGACCATATCGGCAAGGAGTTGACCTATTCCCTATAACAAAAACTCTGAGCAAACTATACCTTTGGCGACTAGCTAGATGTTTGTGCTAAGGTCTTGGGGAGAGGTGGAGTGGACACCTGTCCCGGGTTGCTCCGGATACCACACTGTCCTTCCCACATGCTTGTCTACCCAGACCAGAGCATTGTATGCTTCCGCCTAGTCTAAGTTACTTGCGAGGCTTAAGTTCAACAACTAACCTCTGTTGCACTGAATGATCCAGATTGGTTGAATTATTTTACCTGAAGTTAATTACACAAGCATCTTAGGAAAGAGCTATTCCCACTTACAAAATGACCATTTGACCTTTGAGAATTACTGAATGCGGAACCTCTGGTGACCTGTGACCGCCAGGTGGCCGAGGTCACTCCGCGCTACAGCCTAGTCCTGGCTCGTGACGTCACTGATGGTGACTTAACTCATTCTCCTAATAATTAGAATACTCTTGATATTATAACCAGTAATATTATACAATTTGAATGAAGACTAATTTCTCTAAATAAGTGAATACTATAGAATGATTCATTATACGTTGCTATGAGACAAAGGGCGCCAGCCATTTTGTGACCCAGACTTGCTAATTCCCAGGGGTATGTGCCTTGTGTTTCCAGGGTCAGGTCACTACCACTTGACTCCAATCTTCCCAAACTCCCATGTCTGAGATAAAACATTCTAGATCATTCCCACAACAGCTAGTTTGTTACACAGCCCGTCCTCATCAACCAGACAGCCCGTCCTCATCAACCAGGCAGTCCATCCTCATCAACCAGACAGCCCGTCCTCATCAACCAGGCAGGCCGTCCTCATCAACCAGACAGCCCGTCCTCATCAACCAGGCAGGCCGTCCTCATCAACCAGACAGCCCGTCCTCATCAACCAGACAGCCCGTCCTCATCAACCAGGCAGTCCATCCTCATCAACCAGACAGCCCGTCCTCATCAACCAGGCAGGCCGTCCTCATCAACCAGACAGCCCGTCCTCATCAACCAGACAGCCCGTCCTCATCAACCAGACAGCCCGTCCTCATCAACCAGGCAGTCCGTCCTCATCAACCAGACAGCCCGTCCTCATCAACCAGGCAGGCCGTCCTCATCAACCAGACAGCCCGTCCTCATCAACCAGGCAGGCCGTCCTCATCAACCAGACAGCCCGTCCTCATCAACCAGACAGCCCGTCCTCATCAACCAGGCAGTCCGTCCTCATCAACCAGACAGCCCGTCCTCATCAACCAGGCAGTCCGTCCTCATCAACCAGGCAGTCCGTCCTCATCAACCAGACAGTCCGTCCTCATCAACCAGACAGTCCGTCCTCATCAACCAGACAGCCCGTCCTCATCAACCAGACAGTCCGTCCTCATCAACCAGACAGTCCGTCCTCATCAACCAGACAGCCCGTCCTCATCAACCAGGCAGTCCGTCCTCATCAACCAGACAGCCCGTCCTCATCAACCAGACAGCCCGTCCTCATCAACCAGGCAGCCCGTCCTCATCAACCAGGCAGCCCGTCCTCATCAACCAGACAGCCCGTCCTCATCAACCAGGCAGGCCGTCCTCATTAACCAGACAGCCCGTCCTCATCAACCAGGCAGCCCGTCCTCATCAACCAAGCAGTTAACCCAAGACTCACAACTGATGACGAATTCAATTTCTTTTTTCAATATGCACCCTATACCCGTCCCGTGGGCGGTGGTGTAAAGGATTACAGAGGCACATAATCAGTTCAGTTCCCTCTAGTTCTGATGACGTCCGAGCATTACTCGAACAATGCGTCACTGACGAGTCTTGTTCGAGCCACAACGCTGTAAATGCTTCACCCACGCACTACAAATACAAATAATCGCCAACAGAACCTAAACATGTAACCTAAACCAATCAAACCTAACCTAACCTAACCTAAACCAATCAAACCAAACCTACTTACCCAAACTTAACCTAACCTACATCAAACCTAATCTAACTTATCTTTACCTTTGCCAAACTTAACCTAACTTACCCTAACCTAACCTAACCTTAACCTACACCAAACCTTACTCAGTTAACCTGTTTACTCGGTTAACGTGGTTGTTTACTCGGTTAACGTGGTTGTTTACTCGGTTAACGTGGTTGTTTACTTGGTTAACGTGGTTGTTTACTCGGTTAACGTGGTTGTTTACTCGGTTAACGTGGTTGTTTACTCGGTTAACGTGGTTGTTTACTCGGTTAACGTGGTTGTTTACCCGGTTAACGTGGTTGTTTACCCGGTTAACGTGGTCGTTTACCCGGTTAACGTGGTCGTTTACCCGGTTAACGTGGTTGTTTACTTGGTTAACACTCCCGGCCTGTGTGAAGGCGGGGTTGAGAAGGTTTAATCTACTATTCTACTGCATCATATCTACTCTGTTATCCATCCTGCAGGTCAGCTGCGAGCTTATACAGACTTACTTGGATGTTAGTAAGTCATCATATGACTTACAGACAACCTGGAACTTACCTGGAGTGGGTTCTGGTGGTTCTTGTACACCTTAAGCCAAGGCTTGACTTGTGATAGTCAGGGCCAGTGGGCCCTGGCCCTCCAGTGGGCCCTGGCCCCCTAGTGGGCCCTTGCCCCCTAGTGGGCCCTGGTCCTCCAGTGGGCCCTAGACTTCCAGTGGGCCCTGACCTTCCAGTGGGCGCCTGGCCCTCCAGTGGGCCCACTGGAAGGGCCCGGGCTCTCCAGTGGGCCCGGGCCCACCAGTGACACTGGCCCTTCAGTGGGCCCCTGGCTTTCCAGTGGGCCCCTGGCCCTCCAGTGGCCCTGGCCTTCCAGTGGACCCCTGGCCTTCCAGTGGGCCCTGGCCTTCCAGTGGACCCCTGGCCTTCCAGTGGCCCTGGCCTTCCAGTGGACCCCTGGCCTTCCAGTGGGCCCTGGCCTTCCAGTGGCCCCTGGCCCTCCAGTGGGCCCCTGGCCCTCCAGTGGGCCCCTGGCCTCCCAGTTGACCCATGTATATATCATGCCAACTCTCACGTCTCATCTCTAAAATATTTATCTTTCATTCTGTTTATTAATCGACGTATTTCTCCTACGTATATTAATATTTTCACACATTGTGGGGTTCTACAGAGCTATGTGTAGGGTAGGTTAGGGTAGGGTAGGTTAGGTTAGGGTAGGTTTGGTAAGTTTTGGCTACGTTGATTTACAGAGTATATACATCATAAACTGAATGTAAATGAAGTTCGTTTACGGTCCAATACACAGGTAGTATAGATTTTGTCAAGGTGTTGCATAAGCAATAGACTCTTGACTCTTGTTTTATTTTAAGTCTATTGCAGGAAAACGCAGTGCGCTGTAAACAGGACTAGAATAAAATACATCACAGCAGGTATACCAATCATCCTTCAAAACTATTTATCTGAAACAGGATTTGTAGATAAAGGGACACAAGTTCGATCCCATCGTATGACCTCTCGCCATAGTTCAGTGAGTATGGCGTATGCCTGGAGAGCTCAGAGGCGCAGTGTAATCAAAGATATATTTTGTTCCAGCGATGTGATTGGTCAAGCAATCAGCAAATTAGGACATTCTGTAGAGTAATTATTTCTCTCTCTCTCTCTCTCTCTCTCTCTCTCTCTCTCTCTCTCTCTCTCTCTCTCTCTCTCTCTCTCTCTCTCTCTCTCTCTCTCTCTCTCTCTCTCACACAATACCATAGCACCATAACAGAAAGAATAATTTGTCAACAAAATACATTTTCCTAATGCAAATACCCTCAACAAATACCCTCAACAAATACCCTCAACATAATGCTAAAACGAAACTACTTAAATATCCATGGCAGCTCCCAGACCCATAACATTATATCTAAATATAAAAATTAATACAAATGTTGTATTAACAACAAAGCGCCATTAACCTCACACAGAAAAGGAAGGTTGGGTGTCGTTTACATCACCGGCTCATATTTATAAATTTTTCTGGGAAACAGAAGCGGAACTTAGCAGTCAATGAGTCAATATGTATTAATATGTGGTCTCATAAATTAGATTCTGGGGTGTGTACGTTCACACTAAGTCAGGAGAATTGACCTGATGCATTGGTCTATATCAGTCGTTATAAGCACCAACTTAGCTGGGTGATTTGGCTAAATTGTTAGCTTAGCTGGTTCCTAAGCCATTTACCATGAAGCCATGGTTCATGGCTTAGGTTCTTCATAAAGTTCCTAAGCCATGAACTGCCAAATAGCTAAGTCAGGTGAACCAAGCTGAGGGATTTGTCAACAATGGTTCATTGTAAGCCACAATCCCACGCATCTAAACTAAGTAAGCAAAACAAACTGTTGTTAACAGACAACAAAATCCACTATATGCAACAGACAAGGAAGTTGATGTGCTGGCCAATATCAGGTCACTACAAGTCCTAATGACGGCATCATTGAAGGTCCACTAACAACCCAAACACATATTGGGTCGTTAAACTTGTGATAAGTGATGTTGCCTCTGATTATTTCTCACGCCAACGTATTTCTCACGTCACGTAAAGCCAAACAAGGTGTTTCGTTTTAGTTCAATGTTATCTTATGTTGAAAGAGATAAGAGTCAGTCGAGCAGGCCGTCACACAGACAGTACTTAGGCGCAGGTTTCCTGTTATGTTGATGAACAAGTTCTACTCCCACACACCAACCAGGCTAAGGAAACCTTGATAGCAATATGTGAAAGATATAGTTCATTCAACAGTCTAACGTTCAATCCTGCCAAATGTGCTCTAGTTCCCTTTATAACTCACAGGATTCCTTTTACATTGATCCCAAAGTAATATTACTAGGCAGAGATATTCCAGTAAAGTATTCTGAGAAGCATTTGGGGCGTATTGTTTCCTCTAATGGCCCACTTGGCATTTTTTTCTGATGCAATTACGTACCTAAAAGCCTGAAGAAATATCACTATGAGTTAATTCGATCATCTTGAAACCTGGTTGACAGTATAGTCATTTAACGATCAATGTTTAAGCTTGTGTGGAAGTGAACTATGGGACCCTCAAAGTGGTCATTAGGTAAGCTTAACTGTGAATGGAGGAAGTGCTCACGACGGATCTTCTGAGTCCCTTCTTGCCCTCACAGCAGTCTAACACCAGGTCACCTGAAGTAATTACATTTAAGAAACACTTCACAAACAAATTAAATTATTTTTCCTGGAGGTAATCACCTATCCAGCAATCTCAATCAATACTTTTTTGTTCATCTACTTGTCACTGTTCACTCTCCTACTGTTCCAGAAACATCAACTTGGAATATATGAGAGGCGTCATCAGAGGGAGCCGGAAGACCCGGCAGCCGGATATGTGGAAGACTAAACACCAACTGTCACAAATAGACGGATGACTGACAGGCATTTGGAGTCCTATTGACGACAGATGAATATCACATGAGCTGTGTTGGCCGTGATTGTGAGCCGGGATAACGCCACAAGCTGTTCATAATGACGCCCAGGGTGTGAACAATGGTATGTTGAACACTCAGGGTGTGAACAATGGTATGTTGAACGCTCAGGGTGTGAACAATGGTATGTTGAACGCTGAGGGTGTGAACAATGGTATGTTGAACACTCAGGGTGTGAACAATGGTACGTTGAACACTCAGGGTGTGAACAATGGTATGTTGAACACTCAGGGTGTGAACAATGGTATGTTGAACACTCAGGGTGTGAACAATGGTATGTTGAACACTCAGGGTGTGAACAATGGTATGTTGAACGCTGAGGGTGTGAACAATGGTATGTTGAACACTCAGGGTGTGAACAATGGTATGTTGAACACTCAGGGTGTGAACAATAGTATGTTGAACACTCAGGGTGTGAACAATGGTATGTTGAACGCTCAGGGTGTGAACAATGGTATGTTGAACACTCAGGGTGTGAACAATGGTATGTTGAACACTCAGGGTGTGAACAATGGTATGTTGAACACTCAGGGTGTGAACAATGGTACGTTGAACGCTCAGGGTGTGAACAATGGTATGTTGAACACTCAGGGTGTGAACAATGGTATGTTGAACACTCAGGGTGTGAACAATGGTATGTTGAACACTCAGGGTGTGAACAATGGTATGTTGAACGCTGAGGGTGTGAACAATGGTATGTTGAACGCTCAGGGTGTGAACAATGGTATGTTGAACACTCAGGGTGTGAACAATGGTATGTTGAACACTCAGGGTGTGAACAATAGTATGTTGAACACTCAGGGTGTGAACAATGGTATGTTGAACGCTCAGGGTGTGAACAATGGTATGTTGAACACTCAGGGTGTGAACAATGGTATGTTGAACACTCAGGGTGTGAACAATGGTACGTTGAACGCTCAGGGTGTGAACAATGGTATGTTGAACACTCAGGGTGTGAACAATGGTATGTTGAACACTCAGGGTGTGAACAATGGTATGTTGAACACTCAGGGTGTGAACAATGGTATGTTGAACACTCAGGGTGTGAACAATGGTATGTTGAACGCTCAGGGTGTGAACAATGGTATGTTGAACACTCAGGGTGTGAACAATGGTATGTTGAACACTCAGGGTGTGAACAATGGTATGTTGAACACTCAGGGTGTGAACAATGGTACGTTGAACGCTCAGGGTGTGAACAATGGTATGTTGAACACTCAGGGTGTGAACAATGGTATGTTGAACACTCAGGGTGTGAACAATGGTATGTTGAACACTCAGGGTGTGAACAATGGTATGTTGAACGCTGAGGGTGTGAACAATGGTATGTTGAACGCTCAGGGTGTGAACAATGGTATGTTGAACACTCAGGGTGTGAACAATGGTATGTTGAACACTCAGGGTGTGAACAATAGTATGTTGAACACTCAGGGTGTGAACAATGGTATGTTGAACGCTCAGGGTGTGAACAATGGTATGTTGAACACTCAGGGTGTGAACAATGGTATGTTGAACACTCAGGGTGTGAACAATGGTACGTTGAACGCTCAGGGTGTGAACAATGGTATGTTGAACACTCAGGGTGTGAACAATGGTATGTTGAACACTCAGGGTGTGAACAATGGTATGTTGAACACTCAGGGTGTGAACAATGGTATGTTGAACGCTGAGTGTGTGAACAATGGTATGTTGAACGCTCAGGGTGTGAACAATGGTATGTTGAACACTCAGGGTGTGAACAATGGTATGTTGAACGCTCAGGGTGTGAACAATGGTATGTTGAACACTCAGGGTGTGAACAATGGTATGTTGAACGCTGAGGGTGTGAACAATGGTATGTTGAACGCTCAGGGTGTGAACAATGGTATGTTGAACACTCAGGGTGTGAACAATGGTATGTTGAACGCTCAGGGTGTGAACAATGGTATGTTGAACACTCAGGGTGTGAACTACGGTATGTTGAACGCTGAGGGTGTGAACAATGGTATGTTGAACGCTCAGGGTGTGAACAATGGTATGTTGAACACTCAGGGTGTGAACAGTGGTATGTTGAACGCCCAGGGTGTGAACAATGGTATGTTGAACACTCAGGGTGTGAACAATGGTATGTTGAACGCTCAGGGTGTGAACAATGGTATGTTGAACACTCAGGGTGTGAACTACGGTATGTTGAACGCTGAGGGTGTGAACAATGGTATGTTGAACGCTCAGTGTGTGAACAATGGTATGTTGAACACTCAGGGTGTGAACAGTGGTATGTTCAACGCTCAGGGTGTGAACAATAGTATGTTGAACACTCAGGGTGTGAACAGTGGTATGTTGAACACTCAGGGTGTGAACAATGGTATGTTGAACACTCACGGTGTGAACAATGGTATGTTGAACAATCAGGGTGTGAACAGTGGTATGTTGAACGCTGAGGGTGTGAACAATGGTATGTTGAACGCTGAGGGTGTGAACAATGGCATGTTGAACACTCAGGGTGTGAACAGTGGTATGTTGAACGCTGAGGGTGTGAACAATGGTATGTTGAACGCTGAGGGTGTGAACAATGGTATGTTCAACGCTCAGGGTGTGAACAATGGTATGTTGAACACTCAGGGTGTGAACAGTGGTATGTCGAACGCTGAGGGTGTGAACAATGGTATGTTGAACGCTGAGGGTGTGAACAATGGTATGTTCAACGCTCAGGGTGTGAACAATGGTATGTTGAACACTCAGGGTGTGAACAATGGTATGTTGAACGCTGAGGGTGTGAACAATGGTATGTTGAACGCTGAGGGTGTGAACAATGGTATGTTGAACACTCAGGGTGTGAACAGTGGTATGTTGAACGCTGAGGGTGTGAACAATGGTATGTTGAACGCTGAGGGTGTGAACAATAGTATGTTCAACGCTCAGGGTGTGAACAATGGTATGTTGAACACTCAGGGTGTGAACAATGGTATGTTGAACGCTGAGGGTGTGAACAATGGTATGTTGAACACTCATGGTGTGAACAATGGTATGTTGAACGCTCAGGGTGTGAACAATGGTATGTTGAACGCTGAGGGTGTGAACA
Organism: Procambarus clarkii; assembly: GCF_040958095.1. NCBI lineage: Eukaryota > Metazoa > Arthropoda > Malacostraca > Decapoda > Cambaridae > Procambarus > Procambarus clarkii. Next base: position 23,001,464 of record NC_091154.1, on the reverse strand, counting down.
ATGGTATGTTGAACGCTGAGGGTGTGAACAATGGTATGTTGAACGCTGAGGGCGTGAACAATGGTATGTTGAACGCTGAGGGCGTGAACAATGGTATGTTGAACGCTGAGGGCGTGAACAATGGTATGTTGAACGCTGAGGGCGTGAACAATGGTATGTTGAACGCTGAGGGCGTGAACAATGGTAAGTTGAACGCTGAGGGCGTGAACAATGGTATGTTGAACGCTGAGGGCGTGAACAATGGTATGTTGAACGCTGAGGGCGTGAACAATGGTATGTTGAACGCTGAGGGCGTGAACAATGGTAAGTTGAACGCTGAGGGCGTGAACAATGGTATGTTGAACGCTGAGGGCGTGAACAATGGTATATAACTTGAATGATTCGGTCATATTAGTTGTTCATATTGCCTTCTTCAGTTGTGATATAAAGTGTGCTAGTATCTCTAATGCTACACTAGTATCTCTAATACTACACTAGTATCTCTAATACTACACTAGTATCTCTAATGCTACACTAGTATCTCTAATGCTACACTAGTATCTCTAATACTACACTAGTATCTCTAATGCTACACTAGTATCTCTAATGCTACACTAGTATCTCTAACGCTACGCTAGTATCTCTAATGCTACATTAGAATCTCTAATGCTACACTAGTATCTCTAATGCTACACTAGTATCTCTAACGCTACACTAGTATCTCTAATGCTACACTAGTATCTCTAATGCTACACTAGTATCTCTAATGCTACACTAGTATCTCTAACGCTACGCTAGTATCTCTAATACTACACTAGTATCTCTAATGCTACACTAGTATCTCTAATGCTACACTAGTATCTCTAATGCTACACTAGTATCTCTAATGCTACACTAGTATCTCTAATGCTACACTAGTATCTCTAATACTACACTAGTATCTCTAATGCTACACTAGTATCTCTAATGCTACACTAGTATCTCTAATGCTACACTAGTATCTCTAATGCTACACTAGTATCTCTAATACTACACTAGTATCTCTAATGCTACACTAGTATCTCTAATGCTACACTAGTATCTCTAACGCTACGCTAGTATCTCTAATGCTACATTAGAATCTCTAATGCTACACTAGTATCTCTAATGCTACACTAGTATCTCTAACGCTACACTAGTATCTCTAATGCTACACTAGTATCTCTAATGCTACACTAGTATCTCTAATGCTACACTAGTATCTCTAACGCTACGCTAGTATCTCTAATACTACACTAGTATCTCTAATGCTACACTAGTATCTCTAATGCTACACTAGTATCTCTAATGGACACTAGTATCTCTAATGCTACACTAGTATCTCTAATGCTACACTAGTATCTCTAATACTACACTAGTATCTCTAATGCTACACTAGTATCTCTAATGCTACACTAGTATCTCTAATGCTACACTAGTATCTCTAATACTACACTAGTATCTCTAATGCTACACTAGTATCTCTAATGCTACACTAGTATCTCTAATGCTACACTAGTATCTCTAACGCTACGCTAGTATCTCTAATGCTACATTAGAATCTCTAATACTTCTCTAATGGTACATTAGAATCTCTAATGCTACATTAGAATCTCTAATGCTACACTAGTATCTCTAATGCTACACTAGTATCTCTAATGCTACTGTAATGCTACATTAGAATGTCTAATACATCTCTAATGCTACACTAGTATCTCTAATGCTACACTAGTATCTCTAATGCTACACTAGTATCTCTAATGCTACACTAGTATCTCTAATGCTACACTAGTATCTCTAATGCTTCTCTAACGCTACATTACAGTTGAACTCGTGAAAAAACAAAAATTGTGCTCGGTGAGTTTTGTATAAATACAACCATACAGTACCCAGTAATGTCGTTGAGGCCACCCTAGACGACGACAATATACTCACACCACCGACTCACCTCATTCACCGACTCACAGCGCTGACTCACCTCATTCACCGACTCACAGCGCTGACTCACCTCATTCACCGACTCACAGCACTGACTCACCTCATTCACCGACTCACAGCACTGACTCACCTCATTCACCGACTCACAGCACCGACTCACCTCATTCACCGACTCACAGCGCCGACTCACCTCATTCAAAGACTCACAGCACTGACTCACCTCATTCACCGACTCACAGCACTGACTCACCTCATTCACCGACTCACAGCACCGACTCACCTCATTCACCGACTCACAGCACTGACTCACCTCATTCACCGACTCACACCACCGACTCACCTCATTCACCGACTCACAGCGCCGACTCACCTCATTCAAAGACTCACAGCACTGACTCACCTCATTCACCGACTCACCTCATTCACCGACTCACACCACCGACTCACCTCATTCACCGACTCACACCACCGACTCACCTCATTCACCGACTCACAGCACCGACTCACCTCATTCACCGATTCACAGCACCGACTCACCTCATTCACCGACTCACAGCACTGACTCACCTCATTCACCGACTCACAGCACCGACTCACCTCATTCACCGACTCACAGCGCCGACTCACCTCATTCACCGACTCACAGCGCCGACTCACCTCATTCAAAGACTCACAGCACTGACTCACCTCATTCACCGACTCACAGCACCGACTCACCTCATTCACCGACTCACAGCACTGACTCACCTCATTCACCGACTCACAGCACCGACTCACACCACCGACTCACCTCATTCACCGCTCACAGCACCGACTCACCTCATTCACCGACTCACAGCGCCGACTCACCTCATTCACCGACTCACAACACCGACTCACACCACCGACTCACCTCATTCACCGCTCACAGCACTGACTCACCTCATTCACCGACTCACCTCATTCATCGCTCACAGCACTGACTCACCTCATTCACCGCTCACAGCACTGACTCACCTCATTCACCGCTCACAGCACTGACTCACCTCATTCACCGACTCACCTCATTCACCGCTCACAGCACTGACTCACCTCATTCACCGCTCACAGCACTGACTCACCTCATTCACCGACTCACCTCATTCACCGACTCACAGCACTGACTCACCTCATTCACCGACTCACCTCATTCACCGACTCACCTCATTCACCGACTCACCTCATTCACCGACTCACCTCATTCACCGACTCACAGCGCTGACTCACCTCATTCACCGACTCACAGCGCTGACTCACACCACCGACTCACCTCATTCACCGCTCACAGCACTGACTCACCTCATTCACCGACTCACCTCATTCACCGCTCACAGCAGTGACTCACCTCATTCACCGACTCACAGCACTGACTCACCTCATTCACCGACTCACAGCGCTGACTCACCTCATTCACCGACTCACAGCACTGACTCACCTCATTCACCGACTCACAGCACTGACTCACCTCATTCACCGACTCACAGCACTGACTCACCTCATTCACCGACTCACAGCGCTGACTCACCTCATTCACCGACTCACAGCACTGACTCACCTCATTCACCGACTCACAGCACTGACTCACCTCATTCACCGACTCACAGCACTGACTCACCTCATTCACCGACTCACAGCACTGGCTCACCTCATTCACCGACTCACAGCACTGACTCACCTCATTCACCGACTCACAGCGCTGACTCACCTCATTCACCGACTCACAGCGCTGACTCACCTCATTCACCGACTCACATCACCGACTCACCTCATTCACCGACTCACAGCGCTGACTCACCTCATTCACCGACTCACATCACCGACTCACCTCATTCATCGCTCACAGCACTGACTCACCTCATTCACCGCTCACAGCACTGACTCACCTCATTCACCGCTCACAGCACTGACTCACCTCATTCACCGACTCACCTCATTCACCGCTCACAGCACTGACTCACCTCATTCACCGCTCACAGCACTGACTCACCTCATTCACCGACTCACCTCATTCACCGACTCACAGCACTGACTCACCTCATTCACCGACTCACCTCATTCACCGACTCACCTCATTCACCGACTCACCTCATTCACCGACTCACCTCATTCACCGACTCACAGCGCTGACTCACCTCATTCACCGACTCACAGCGCTGACTCACACCACCGACTCACCTCATTCACCGCTCACAGCACTGACTCACCTCATTCACCGACTCACCTCATTCACCGCTCACAGCAGTGACTCACCTCATTCACCGACTCACAGCACTGACTCACCTCATTCACCGACTCACAGCGCTGACTCACCTCATTCACCGACTCACAGCACTGACTCACCTCATTCACCGACTCACAGCACTGACTCACCTCATTCACCGACTCACAGCACTGACTCACCTCATTCACCGACTCACAGCGCTGACTCACCTCATTCACCGACTCACAGCACTGACTCACCTCATTCACCGACTCACAGCACTGACTCACCTCATTCACCGACTCACAGCACTGACTCACCTCATTCACCGACTCACAGCACTGGCTCACCTCATTCACCGACTCACAGCACTGACTCACCTCATTCACCGACTCACAGCGCTGACTCACCTCATTCACCGACTCACAGCGCTGACTCACCTCATTCACCGACTCACATCACCGACTCACCTCATTCACCGACTCACAGCGCTGACTCACCTCATTCACCGACTCACATCACCGACTCACCTCATTCACCGACTCACAATACCATGAACAAGTTGAGAGCCAGTAAGCCCTCGGCCATCCTGGCAGCATCTACAAAGGAAGAGCCAGGCCAGTATGACTACATATCAAATGGAAGGGATAGAACAACAGATGGGAAAGGGAAGAGAGGAAGGGGTTGAAACCCGTCCCATCCACCTGGACGGGCAGGGATCGAACCTGCAGGAAACGAGGTCCTCGCTATAATGACCGGTCCAAGGGCCAGGGGAGGCTTCAAGACCCTCTGCCCTCTCAAGGCACTTGAAGCAGAGAGAATGTTCTTCAGGGCCACACTTGAAGTAGAGAGAATGTTCTTCATGGCCACACTTGAAGTAGAGAATGTTCTTTATGGCCACACTTGAAGTAGAGAGAATGTTCTTCATGGCCACACTTGAAGCACAGAGAATGTTCTTCATGGCCACACTTGAAGCAGAATGTTCTTCATGGCCACACTTGAAGCAGAGAGAATGTTCTTCATGGCCACACTTGAAGCAGAGAGAATGTTCTTCATGGCCACACTTGAAGCAGAGAGAATGTTCTTCATGGCCACACTTGAAGCAGAGAGAATGTTCTTCATGGCTACACTTGAAGCAGAGAGAATGTTCTTCATGGCCACACTTGAAGCAGAGAGAATGCTCTTCATGGCCACACTTGAAGTAGAGAGAATGTTCTTCATGGCCACACTTGAAGTAGAGAGAATGTTCTTCATGGCCACACTTGAAGTAGAGAGAATGTTCTTCATGGCCACACTTGAAGTAGAGAGAATGTTCTTCATGGTCACACTTGAAGCAGAGAGAATGTTCTTCATGGCCACACTTGAATAACAGAGAATGTTCTTCATGGCCACACTTGAAGTAGAGAGAATGTTCTTCATGGCCACACTTGAAGCAGAGAGAATGCTCTTCATGGCCACACTTGAAGTAGAGAGAATGTTCTTCATGGCCACACTTGAAGTAGAGAGAATGTTCTTCATGGCCACACTTGAAGTAGAGAGAATGTTCTTCATGGCCACACTTGAAGTAGAGAGACCGTTCTTCATGGCCACACTTGGAGCAGAGAGAATGCTCTTCATGGCCACACTTGAAGTAGAGAGAATGTTCTTCATGGCCACACTTGAAGTAGAGAGAATGTTCTTCATGGCCACACTTGAAGTAGAGAGACCGTTCTTCATGGCCACACTTGGAGCAGAGAGAATGTTCTTCATGGCCACACTTGGAGCAGAGAGAATGTTCTTCATGGCCACACTTGGAGCAGAGAGAATGTTCTTCATGGCCACACTTGTGACTATCATTTCCGAAAATGATATAATTCACACAATTAATGCTATATCTCCCCACAATGTGGGGAGGGCCACACCTCCCATACATACCCGATCATGTAGATATCCCATCATGGAGATATCCCATCATGCAGATATCCCATCATACAGATATCCCATCATGCAGATATCCCATCATACAGATATCCCATCATGCAGATATCCCATCATACAGATATCCCATCATGCAGATATCCCATCATACAGATATCCCATCATGCAGATATCCCATCATACAGATATCCCATCATGCAGATATCCCATCATACAGATATCCCATCATGCAGATATCCCATCATACAGATATCCCATCATGCAGATATCCCATCATACAGATATCCCATCATGCAGATATCCCATCATACAGATATCCCATCATGCAGATATCCCATCATACAGATATCCCATCATGCAGATATCCCATCATACAGATATCCCATCATGCAGATATCCCATCATACAGATATCCCATCATACAGATATCCCATACCAGAATAATTTTCCCAACCAATACAATCATGTAAAATCAGATTATTTTTGCTGCTAAATTACGTTGACTTATGTAATTGTAACCTCAGTGATTGTAACCTTTGTGATTGTAACCTTTGTGATTGTAACCTCAGTGATTGTAACCTTTGTGATTGTAACCTCAGTGATTGTAACCTTTGTGATTGTAACCTTTGTGATTGTAACCTCAGTGATTGTAACCTTTGTGATTGTAACCTTTGTGATTGTAACCTCAGTGATTGTAACCTTTGTGATTGTAACCTTTGTGATTGTAACCTCAGTGATTGTAACCTTTGTGATTGTAACCTTTGTGATTGTAACCTCAGTGATTGTAACCTTTGTGATTGTAGCAACTGTGAGTGTAACCTCTTTGATTGTAACATTTTTAATTGTAACTTCTGTGGTTTTACCCTCTGTAATTGTAACGTTTGAGATTGTAACGTCTGTGATTGTAACGTCTGTGATTGTATAATCTGTTTATATCGCCATTGATGTTAACGTCTTTAATAATAAACTAACTGATTGTTTTTTCTGATTGTAATCTCTGTGACCGAAACCTCTTCATTGTCTCTCTTCATTAACATTGTTCAATGCGATCTTGGTGATTGTAACCCTACTGATTGTAGAGTTTCTGATTGTGATATTACGTCGTTAAGGTTATTGTTGTTGACCAGAGTGTGACCCAATTGATTATGACGATTAAAAATCATCTACTGATTGTAAAGCTACTGATTGTGAAATCAGTAGCGCATTGTGACATCAATGTCTGCGACAACAAAGATTGTCAACATACTGATTGTGAATATAATGAATGTGAAGGTACTGATTGTATCCATAATTATTGTTGAAGCCACATAAGAGTTCGTTAATGAGTGACTTAATGAGGCAGGTGTGGTGATGCAGGTGTGATGAGGCAGGTGTGATGAGGCAGGTGTGGTGAGGCAGGTGTGGTGATGCAGGTGTGATGACGCAGGTGTGATGAGGCAGGTGTGATGAGGCAGGTGTGGTGAGGCATATGTGATGAGGCAGGTGTGATGAGGAAGGTGTGATGAGGCAGGTGTAATCATGCAGGTGTGATGAGGCAGGTGTGATGAGGCAGGTGTGATGAGGCAGGTGTGATGAGGCAGGTGTGATGAGGCAGGAGTGGTGAGGCAGGTGTGGTGAGGCAGGTGTGGTGATGCAGGTGTGGTGATGCAGGTGTGATGAGGCTGGTGTGATGAGGCAGGTGTGATGAGGCTGGTGTGATGAGGCAGGTGTGATGAGGCAGGTGTGATGATGCATGTGTGATGAGGCAGGTGTGGTGATGCAGGTGTGATGAGGCAGGTGTAGTGATGCAGGTGTGGTGATGCAGATGTGATGAGGCAGGTGTGATGAGGCAGGTGTGGTGAGGCAGGTGTGATGATGCAGGTGTGATGATGCAGGAGTGATGAGGCAGGTGTGGTGATGCAGGTGTGGTGATGCAGGTGTGATGAGGCAGGTGTGGTGATGCAGGTGTGATGAGGCAGGTGTGGTGATGCAGGTGTGATGAGGCAGGTGTGAGGATGCAGGTGTGATGATGCAGGAGTGATGAGGCAGGTGTGATGATGCAGGTGTGATGAGGCAGGTGTAGTGATGCAGGTGTGGTGATGCAGATGTGATGAGGCAGGTGTGATGAGGCAGGTGTGGTGAGGCAGGTGTGATGATGCAGGTGTGATGATGCAGGTGTGATGAGGCAGGTGTGGTGATGCAGGTGTGGTGATGCAGGTGTGATGAGGCAGGTGTGGTGATGCAGGTGTGATGAGGCAGGTGTGGTGATGCAGGTGTGATGAGGCAGGTGTGAGGATGCAGGTGTGATGATGCAGGAGTGATGAGGCAGGTGTGATGATGCAGGTGTGATGAGGCAGGTGTGATGACGCAGGTGTGATGATGCAGGTGTGATGAGGCAGGTGTGATAAGGCAGGTGTGATGAGGCAGGTGTGATGATGCAGGTGTGATGATGCAGGTGTGATGAGGCAGATTTGATGATGCAGGTGTGATGAGGCAGGTGTGATGATGAAGTGAGGTGATGCAGGTGTGATGAGGCAGGTGTGATGAGGCAGGTGTGATGATGCAGGTGTGATGAAGCAGGTGTAGTGATGCAGGTGTGATGAGGAGGATGTGGTGAGGCAGGTGTGGTGAGGCAGGTGTTGTGATGCAAGTGTGGTGATGCAGGTGTGATGAGGCTGGTGTGATGAGGCAGGTGTGATGAGGCTGGTGTGATGAGGCAGGTGTGATGAGGCAGGTGTGATGATGCATGTGTGATGAGGCAGGTGTGGTGATGCAGGTGTGATGAGGCAGGTGTAGTGATGCAGGTGTGGTGATGCAGATGTGATGAGGCAGGTGTGATGAGGCAGGTGTGGTGAGGCAGGTGTGATGATGCAGGTGTGATGATGCAGGTGTGATGAGGCAGGTGTGGTGATGCAGGTGTGATGAGGCAGGTGTGGTGATGCAGGTGTGATGAGGCAGGTGTGGTGATGCAGGTGTGATGAGGCAGGTGTGAGGATGCAGGTGTGATGATGCAGGAGTGATGAGGCAGGTGTGATGATGCAGGTGTGATGAGGCAGATGTGATGACGCAGGTGTGATGATGCAGGTGTGATGAGGCAGGTGTGATAAGGCAGGTGTGATGAGGCAGGTGTGATGATGCAGGTGTGATGATGCAGGTGTGATGAGGCAGATTTGATGATGCAGGTGTGATGATGAAGTGAGGTGATGCAGGTGTGATGAGGCAGGTGTGATGAGGCAGGTGTGATGAGGCAGGTGTGATGAGGCAGGTGTGATGAGGCAGGTGTGATGAGGCAGGTGTGATGAGGCATGTGTGATGAGGCAGTTGTGATGAGGCAGTTGTGATGAGGCAGGTGTGATGAGGCAGGTGTGATGAGGCAGGTGTGATGATACAGGTGTGATGAGGCAGGTGTGATGAGGCTGGTGTGATGAGGCAGGTGTGATGAGGCAGGTGTGATGATGCATGTGTGATGAGGCAGTTGTGATGAGGCAGGTGTGATGATGCATGTGTGATGAGGCAGTTGTGATGAGGCAGGTGTGATAAGGCAGGTGTGATGATGCAGGTGTGATGAGGCAGGTGTGATGATGCAGGTGTGATGAGGCAGGTGTGATGATGCAGGTGTGATGAGGCTGGTGTGATGAGGCTGGTGTGATGAGGCTGGTGTGATGAGGCTGGTGTGATGATGCAGGTGTGATGATGCAGGTGTGATGATGCAGGTGTGATGAGGCAGTTGTGATGAGGCAGGTGTGATAAGGCAGGTGTGATGATGCAGGTGTGATGAGGCAGGTGTGATGATGCAGGTGTGATGAGGCAGGTGTGATGATGCAGGTGTGATGAGGCTGGTGTGATGAGGCTGGTGTGATGAGGCTGGTGTGATGATGCAGGTGTGATGATGCAGGTGTGATGATGCAGGTGTGATGAGGCAGGTGTGATGAGGCAGGTGTGATGAGGCAGGTGTGATGATGCAGGTGTGATGAGGCAGTTGTGATGAGGCAGGTGTGATGATGCAGGTGTGATGAGGCAGGTGTGATGATGCAGGTGTGATGAGGCAGGTGTGATGAGGCAGGTGTGATGATGCAGGTGTGATGAGGCAGGTGTGATGAGGCAGGTGTGATGAGGCAGGTGTGATGAGGCAGGTTTGATGAGGCAGGTGTGATGATGCAGGTGTGATGATGCAGGTGTGATGAGGCAGGTGTGATGAGGCAGGTGTGATGATGCAGGTTTGATGAGGCAGGTTTAAGGAGTCATATCAGGTCCATTATGGCACGCAGTCCAGTAAGGTCCAGTAAGGTCTAATGAGGTCCAATGAGGTCCAGTGAGATCCAGTGAGGTCCAGTGAGTGCCAGTGAGGTTCAGTGAGGTTCAGTGAGGTCCAATGAGGTCTAATAAGGGTCAGTGAGGTCCAGTGAGGTCCAGGATAGGGCCATTGAGGTCCATTAAGGTCCGGTGAGGTCCAGTGAGGTCCAGTGAGGTCCAGTGAGGTCCAGTGAGGGCCAGTGAGGGGCCAGTGAGGTCTAATGAGAGCCAGTGAGGTCCAGTGAGGTCTAATGAGGTCCAGTGAAATCCAGTGAGGGCCAGTGAGGTCCAGTGAGGTCCTGTGAGGTTCAGTGAGGTCCAGTGAAGGCCAGTGAGAGCCACTGAGGTCCAGTGAGGGCTAGCGAGAGCCAGTGAGGTCCAGTGAGGGCCAGTGAAGGCCAGAGAGGGCCATTGAGGTCCAGTGAGGGCCAGTGAGGTCCAGCGAAGTCCAGTGAGGGCCATTGAGGTCCAGTGAGGGCCAGTGAGGTCTAATGAGGGTCAGTGATGTCCAGGATAGGGCCAGTGAGGTCCAGTGAAGTCCAGTGAGGTCCATGGAGGTCTAATGAGGTCCAGTGAGATCCAGTGAGGTCTAATGAGATCCAGTGAAATCTAGTGAGGTCCAGTGAGGTTCAGTGAGGTCTAGTGAGGTTCAGTGAGGTCTAGTGAGGTCCAGTGAGGTCCAGTGAGGTCCAGTGAGGTCCGGTGAGGTCCAATGAGGGCCAGTGAGGGTCAGTGAGGGCCAGTGAGGGCCAGTGAGGTCCAGTGAGGTCATGTGAGGTCCAGTGAGGGCCAGTGAGGGCCAGTGACGGCCAGTGAGGTCCAGTGAGGTTCAGTGAGGTACAGTGAGAGACAGGAAGATCCAGTGAGTTCCAGTGATGTCCAGTGAGGGCCAGTGAGGTCTAATGAGGGGCCAGTGAGGTCCAGTGAAGGCCAGTGAGGTCCAGTGAGGGCCAGTGAGGTCTAATGAGGAGCCAGTGAGGTCCAGTGAAGGCCAGTGAGGGCCAGTGAGGTTCAGTGAGGGCCAGTGAGGGCCAGTGAGGTCTAATGAGGGGCCAGTGAGGTCCAGTGAAGGCCAGTGAGGGCCAGTGAGGTCCAGTGAGGGACAGTGAAGGCCAGAGAGGGCCATTGAGGTCCAGTGAGGGCCAGTGAGGTCTAATAAGGGTCAGTGAGGTCCAGGATAGGGCCAATGAGGTCCATTAAGGTCCGGTGAGGTCCAGTGAGGTCCAGTGAGGGCCAGTGAGGTCTAATGAGAGCCAGTGAGGTCCAGTGAGGTCTAATGAGGTCCAGTGAAATCCAGTGAGGTCCAGTGAGGTTCAGTGAGGGCCAGGGAGGTCCAGTGAGGTCCAATGAGGTCCAGTGAGGTCCTGTGAGGTCCAGTGAGGTCCAGTGAATGCCAGTGTGAGCAAGTGAGGTCCAGTGAGGGCCATTGGGGGCCAGTGAGGTCCAGCGATGTCCAGTGAGATCCAGTGAGGTCCAGTGAGGTCCAGTGGGGGCCAGTGAGGTCCAGCGAGGTTCAGTGAGGGCCAGTAAGGTCTAGTGAGGACCAGTGAGGTCTAATGAGGGTCAGTGAGGTCAAGTGAGGGCCAGTGAGGTCCAGGATAGGGCCAGTGAGGTCCAGTGAGGTTCAGTGAGGTCCAGTGAGGTCCAGTGAGGTCAGGTCCAGTGAGGTCTAATGAGGTCCAGTGAGGGCCAGTGAAGGCCAGTGAGAGCCACTGAGGGCCAGTTTGGCCAGCGAGAGCCAGTGAGGTCCAGTGAGGGCCAGTGAGGTCCAGCAAGGTCCAGTGAGTGCCAGTGTGGTCCAGTGGGTCCAGTTGAATGTTGGTCTGCCTGGTAAGACCAAATTGGGTTGACAAACCGACTCCAAGACCTCAAAGAGGAACCGGTTCAGTGGTTGTATAGAACCACGGTACATGGCTGTAAAATCTTCAACATAACTCAGACTTAAAACCGGTTTAGCTTAGGTAGTAGAACCACCAAATTACTCTAACACTTCACAGAACATACAAGATGAAGCGGTGAAAGCAAGGTCGTTAGAGTGAGAGGGGTCGTTAGTCGCCACCACAGACCCACGAGCGGGTCAGCCATCGCGGTCATCGCGTGTCCGGAA
>NC_091154.1:22944015-22986515 GCF_040958095.1 Procambarus clarkii | reverse complement strand
ATTACCTCTGGAATATATTAATTATTCCAGATAAAATTAATTTAATAATATATTTATTAATAATTTTTTGTTACTAATTTGCATGATGAGATCAGTACGTGATTGTACGTGATCGGCGGCCACGTACGTGTCTGATCCGTTACCACTTGGACACGTACGTGTCTTGCCCGTGGCCACAGAGACTTGTACGTGCCTTGTCCGTGGCCACAGGGACTTGTACGTGCCTTGTCCGTGGCCACAGAGACTTGTACGTGCCTTGTCCGTGGCCACAGGGACAAGTACGTGTCTTGTCCGTGGCCACAGGGACACGTACGTGTCTTGTCCGTGGCCACAGGGACACGTACGTGTCTTGTCCGTGGCCACAGGGACACGTACGTGTCTTGTCCGTGGTCACAGGGACACGTACGTGTCTTTATATATATATATATATATATATATATATATATATATATATATATATATATATATATATATATATATATATATATATATATATATATATATATAACTGAAAACTCACACCTCAGAAGTGACTCGAACCCATACTCCCAGAAGCAACACAACTGGTATGTACAAGACGCCTTAATCCACTTGACCATCACGACTCGGACAAAATGAGGTGATAGCCTAAGCTATTTGAACCACCCCACCGCCGGCACTCGGATAGTTATCTTGGGCATAGCATTTTACCAAATCACCTCATTCTTTGGGGCACACGTGAGGAACACAAATGCGAACAAGCCTGAATGGTCCCCAGGACAATATGCAACTGAAAAATCTTGTACATACCAGTTGTGTTGCTTCTGGGAGTATGGGTTCGAGTCACTTCTGGGGTGTGAGTTTTCAGTTGCATATTGTCCTGGGGACCATTCAGGCTTCCCTCGTCCTCCCAACCATTCCTCACTTCCTCGACCCTTTTTCCTCCCCCATCATCCTCAAATCCAGCATCCCCTCGTCCTTCTAATCATTCCCCACTCGCCAGTCCCCTCGTCCTCCCTAACATTACACCTCTCGCCCGTCCCCTCCTCCTCCCCACCATCCCCCACACCCGTCCCCTCGTCCTCCCCACCATCCTCCACTCCCGTCCCCTCGTCCTCCCCACCATCCCCCACACCCGTCCCCTCGTCCTCCCCACCATCCCCCACACCCGTCCCCTCCTCCTCCCCACCATCCCCCACACCCGTCCCCTCCTCCTCCCCACCATCCCCCACACCCGTCCCCTCGTCCTCCCCACCATCCCCCACACCCGTCCCCTCGTCCTCCCCACCATCCCCCACACCCGTCCCCTCGTCCTCCCCACCATCCCCCGCACCCGTCCCCTCGTCCTCCCCACCATCCTCCACTCCCGTCCCCTCGTCCTCCCCACCATCCCCCACACCCGTCCCCTCGTCCTCCCCACCATCCCCCACACCCGTCCCCTCGTCCTCCCCACCATCCCCCACACCCGTCCCCTCCTCCTCCCCACCATCCCCCACACCCGTCCCCTCGTCCTCCCCACCATCCCCCACTCCCGTCCCCTCGTCCTCCCCACCATCCCCCACACCCGTCCCCTCGTCCTCCCTACCATCCCCCACTCCCGTCCCCTCGTCCTTCCCACCATTCCCCACTCCCTCGTCTGATGATCAAATGATCTGATGTTCCCATCAGAAAACTGTGAACATCAAATGATCTGGGGCTAGATTCATGAAGAAGTTACACAAACACTTACGAACCTGTACATCTTTTCTCAATCTTAGGCGGCTTTGTTTACAATTATTAAACAGTTAATGAACTCCGAAGCACCAAGGAGGCTGTTTATAGCAATAACAACAGTTGATCGATAAGTTTTCATGCGTGTAAACTGATTAATAAATATAATCAAAGCCATCAAGGATTGAGGAACAATGTAAACGTTCGTAAGTACTTGAGTAACTGCTCCGGGAATCTTGCCCCAGATGTTTCCATCACTGAAATAAATGAAAAACAGTTAAAAAAAAACGAAATGAAAAGTAAAAAAAATAAACTATACTCGCAAAATAAAAGGTATGGTAAACAACACAGCTCAATTCCAACCCAATGTCCCACAAAATAATTAAATCAAAATGAAAAGAAATCAAAATTTATGAAAATTCAATTTATCAATGAAATCGGAAACATTGAAATGGATTCATAACACATTTAGTATAGCATATGTTGGTCTTATGTGCAACAGATGGCGCTGTTTAAAAAATACATGTTTTTTTCCTGTCACAGGTGCGGCATGTATATAGTAGATATATAAAAAGACGCACCTAATCAAATGCAACGTTGTGTCAAAATTTCAAAGCAATCGGTAAACAGGTTTCGAAGATTTCCAATGCATGAAAAACACATGAAAAACACAGTTTTTCGAAAAGCATGTTTTTTTTTACCGTCATAGACATGACATCTATATAGTATGTATATAAAAAATTGCTCGGATGCGAATGGAACGTTGTGTGAAAATTTCAAATCAATTAGTGAAGAACTTTCGAGAGATTAGCGGTTATGCACTAACGAGCATTTCCATTTTTATTTATATACTAGCTGTACCCGGCCACGCGTTGCTGTGGCTCAGCAATGCATGTGAGTTGCTGAGCCACAGCAACCTTTTCCCTGTCTCCCAGTCCTCCCCACTATTCCCGCTCCCCTGTCCCCTCGTCCTCCCAACCATTCCCCACTCCCCCATCCCTTCGTCCTCACTACCAATCCCCCCCTCCTATGTTCCCTCGTCCTCTGCACCCTCCCCCACTCTGGTGTCCCCTTGTCCTTCCCATCATTCTCCATTACCCCTTCCCCTTGTGCCCACCATCCCAAACTTCCCCGCCCCTTCGTCCTTCCCCACCATTACCCCGTCCCTTGTCCTCCTCATCCTCCCCACCCTTCTCCACTCCCTCGTCCGATGCCTTCCCAAATGGTCTGATGTTCCCATAAGAAAATTGGGAACATCAAGTGATTGGATGTTCCCATCACTGAAATATAAGAAAAACAGTTAAAAACTGAAATGAAAATATGAAAAAATAGAAATATAAACTATACTCACGAAAAGAACGGTATGGTAAACAACACAGCTCAACAGCGGAATTCTGTGTTGCGTTTCACTTACGAGATGGAGAAGGATGGGAAGCTGCCCTTTCTAGATGTAACGATCATGGAAAAGAGCGGAGGTTTTCACACTGCAGTCTACACTAAGGAAACAAACATAGGAATGTGCCTCAATGCCAACAGTGACTGCCCAGACAGGTACAAGAGGAGTGTTGTTAACGCATATGTCGACCGTGCTCTCAGCCACAGCTCAGGATGGAAGCAAGTCGATGAAGAACTCTGTAGGGTAAGGCAGGTCCTAGTTAACAACGGCTTCTCCAATGGTTTCGTTGAAGACATCATAAGAAGGAAGGTGAAACGCCATGCAACCTCTGAAGAGACAACTAACACAACACCTATACCCTCTATTAGACTATTTTACAGGATCTTCTTTTCCACAGCTCATAAAACGGAGGAAAGGGTCCTGAAAGATATTGTTAATAGAAACGTTATCCCTACAGACAAAAATCAGAAGATACAATTGACAATTTACTATAAAACCAAAAAAACGGCCAGCCTACTCATGAGAAACTCTCCAGACACAAAGCAGAACGCTTTAAAAGAGACCAACGTCGTCTAATGCCTTCAAATGCCCACTTGGGGACTGTAAGCCTCAAAGAACTCAGTATATAGGCAAGACAACAACATCTCTTTCGAGGCGATTAACGATGCATAAGCAACAGGGTTCCATTAAGGAACATATAATCTCTTCCTACAACTAGACCATCACCAGAGAAGTCTTAACAAACAACACAGAAATCATCGATAGATACAGCGATAGCAGGCGGCCTGACATCTGCGAGGCACTACACATCAAGAAGTCAACACCAGCAATCAACAGCCAATTAATGCACAACTATATTCTACCCACCTCAAGACTCCGCACCAATATAGAAGCATCAAGAAATATGGGCCAATAGGCCCTTTGCAGTTACTTCCATTCTTCCCTTTAATTTACCCAATTTATACCCATTGCACCATGTTCTGTCTTGTGTTGAAAGTTTGTTCTATCATGTGTTGAAAGTTTTGTTTACCTCATCCAAAACTTTTGTAACATATCACCTCACCCAAATGCGGGTATATAAGATGAAAGCTGTTTAAATGATAGCATAGTAGAACTCTGTTTAGTGTTTGCAGGTTATAGTTGTGTGTGTGTAAACTAAAGTCTTTGAAAATGTAATAAGTTATTACGAAACGCGTTCAAGTGTCTCGTCAGACTAGAAATAAAACTGAATTTTGGAGAATCGATTTTTTAATTACCATCGACCGTGAAAAGAAACATAAGAAATATTGAGAAAATTCGTGTTAGAATTATTAATCTTACTTTTTATATATATTATATAATATTATATATTATACAATATTATATTATATAATATTATATAATATATTATATATATATATTATATATTATATAATATTATATAATATATTATATATATATTATATATTATATATATATATATATATATATATATATATATATATATATATATATATATATATATATATATATATATATATATATATATATATATATATATATATATATATATATATATATATATATATATATATCGGCATCTCTGATTCCAAACTGGAAGTCGTTCACGACTTCGTGTACCTGGGCTCCACAATCTCTGACTCTCTCTCTCTTGATACGGAGCTAAACAAACGCATCGGTATGGCATCTACTACCATGTCCAGACTGACAAAGAGAGTGTGGGCCAACAATAGGCTAACTGAGTATACTAAGATCCAGGTTTACAGAGCCTGTGTCCTGAGCACTCTCCTTTATGGCAGTGAGTCTTGGACACTCCGCGCCCGTCAGGTAAGACAGCTGAATGCCTACCACATGCGCTGCCTTCGACACATCTTGGACATCACCTGGCAGGACAAGGTGACAAACAACAACGTCTTGGGGAGAGCAAGAATCTTCAGCATGTACACAATGCTGAAACAGAGAAGAATGCGCTGGCTCGGGCACGTTGTGCGAATGGGCGACGGCAGGATCCCCAAGGATCTCCTGTACGGAGAGCTGAGGCAGGGAAAGCGTCCAACAGGCAAGCCCCAGCTACGGTACAAAGTCGTATGCAAAAGGGACCTGAAAGCCATGGACGTTGATCTTGCTATATGGCAGACACTGGCTGCAGACCGTTCAGCCTGGAGGCAGTCTGTTCAACGAGGTCTCTCCAAGTTCGAGGAGTCTCTTGCCAAGGAATCGGAGGCAAAGAGACAGAGAAGGAAAGCCGGTAGCCAGGAAGACAGACCAGAACCTGACTTCGTTTGTGACCAGTGTGGGATGGACTGCCACTCTGGGATTGGCCTCATCAGTCACACCAGACGCTGCTCCAGGATAGACAACCAGGGCGCAACTCCATAGTCTCCCGAGACTGAAGGATGCCTATTACATATATATATATATATATATATATATATATATATATATATATATATATATATATATATATATATATATATATATATATATATATATATTTTAAGATGAATAGGAAACCAGGGATATACTGAACATCTTGTTTCAGATTCTTTACTTTAAAATGCATAACGTTTCGAATACTTCTCGTATTCATCATCAGATCTAAAAGAAAAAACAGAAATCACAATCAAATAGCTGGTAAACAAAGAACTCATACTGAATACAATTGCCTATCAAAGAAAGGAAAATGCTTAAAAAACAAAACACTTAAGCGCACTTAAAGTGATCAATACAAATAAAACTTATTAACTGTCACATATATAAAAGCTAATTTAAAAATCCACTAGACTACAAGACGAAATTTATAACTACTAAAACAAACCATTCTATTAAACTTACATGAAGACATCAGAAGTGAAACTTGATACCTAACATATAGATACTAAACACTATAACAAATATTTATATAATAACTACAAATCTACAAAAAATGTAAATAAAATACAAACAGAATAAACGACAATTATAAGGTATTAACCAAAAACTTATAAAAACTCAAATATTAAATAAAATTAAATACCAAAAAGTGTATTATATATCCTAAATAAAAGATTATAATAATGTACAATGTCAAGAATTGAAATAAATAAGAAAAGGCAAAGACATGGTAAACTAAACAAAATTATAATAAAATTAAACTGCCAGAATGAACTATAAATCAAATTACAGGGCCTACTGTGCACTATACAGTGAACAATTGAACAGCTGAAAGGTTGCTATTTAACAGAGGCCGCAGCTCCTTTATATATAAGGATTCCATTACTCTCAAATCTGACTGGCCATTCATACAAGTGTCCAGAATTTTAAAATCAGATTCCAGCAGAGAATGATTAAACTCATAACAATGGTTTCTAATCTCCGAAAATGCTGGTTTAGACAATGGTAATCCAGTCCTAAAAGATAATCCCCGGTGCTCAAGTATCCTAATCTTAAAGTTCCGAATGGAACTCCCGATATATCCAGCATTACAGCTGGAACAATTATACATATATACGACATTTGAGCACAAGGGGGGTAGGCACTTTATCTTTAAATTTAAAATAAGAGCCTATGGTATTTGTGTTGACAAAAATAAATCCAAAGTCTACTTGAGGATAACAATGCTGTAACAGTTTCCTCAAACGACTCCTTACAGAAAAACTAATACTGCCATAAAATGGTAATTTAATATATTTAAGATCCCTTTCAACTGCAGTAATCCTACACGATGGATGAAACTTCTTATTTAAGAAATTCCTTATGAATGTATAAACCCATATGCAAAGGATAACCATTATTTGAAAAAATTTCACAAGAAAATTAATTTCTTTATCAAAGTTATTCCAATTTGAACATAAAACAAAGGCCCTATTCAGTAGAGTGTTAATTGCATTTTTCTTAAAAATATCAGGAACAAAAGAATTAAAATTTAAACCTAAACCAGTAAAAGTTGGTTTCCTAAAAACATTAGTGTTGAACCCATTAAGGTTATTCACTTTTACATCAAGAAACGACAATGAATTATCCACTTCACACTCTGCAGTAAAACGTATATTACTATGTTGTGCATTAAGATACTCTCTAAATTTCTCAATATGACATTGGTCCTTGAATAACAAAAATGTGTCATCTACATATCTCCTGTACAAGACTGGTTTAAAGGCCAAAGGACAATTATCAAGCAAATTTATTTCATGAAAACTCAAAAAAGCATTAGCCAGTGCAGGACCTAAGGGAGACCCCATTGCTACTCCATCAATTTGTTTATAATATTTATTATTAAACATAAAGACGGAGTCTTTAACCGCTATTTCTAACAGCCGTCTGAATATTTTACTACAAAATCCAGACACTAAATTAGTGTCAGCAAATAATTGACTTACACAGATGTCAATGGTTTCCAACAAAGGAATATTAGTAAAGAGTGATTCAACATCGAAACTGGTCATTATAGTTGGGAACTCAAAATTTAAAGAGGAAAGTTCTTTTACAAAATCCTGAGAATTTCTCACAGTAAATTCATTATGCGTTAATGGTTCTAATAATGGAACCAGAAACTTTGCCACTTTGTAATTAAAAGTGCCAATCGCTGATAAAATAGGACGAATCGGTATACCTGTTTTATGAACTTAAGGTAACCCGTATAAGATGCCTGGCTTAGAGCCAGTTGCAAGTAATTTTG
Organism: Procambarus clarkii; assembly: GCF_040958095.1. Classification (NCBI taxonomy): domain Eukaryota; kingdom Metazoa; phylum Arthropoda; class Malacostraca; order Decapoda; family Cambaridae; genus Procambarus; species Procambarus clarkii. Next base: position 22,978,773 of record NC_091154.1, on the reverse strand, counting down.
TATAATCAAAAAGAGAGTCTTTCAGACTTCTTAAAACTCTATTTAGTTTATCCTCACATTTCAAAATATACGAAAAAAGGTCTATATCAACTAACGTAAATTTAGAGGGGTCTTCTAACAACCTTTCAACCTTATTCACATACTCTAACTTGTCCAAAACCACTATACCCCTACCTTTATCTGGTCTGGTAATACAAATACTCCTATCATTCTTTAAGCCATTAATACAATCCAATTTCCTTTTGTCAAAAGGAGGGAATGTAGATTTATATTTACCAAAGTCATTAAAGACTTCATGTGCTAAGGAAGAAACAGTACTAATGATATTGGTCCAACTATAATTTGTACCAGTCCTTAGGGTACAAGTTTTCAATGTATTGCATAACCGCTCAAAACCTAAAAAATGATTAACAAATTTAGGCTTTTTACACGTCAACCCGAAGTCTAACCCCAGAGAGAGAAGTTCTTTCTCAATGGGAGACAGAATTCTCTTTGAAAAATTGAAAACCACCTTATCAGGTACAGGAGATATGTAGATGACACTTTTTTGTTATTCAAGGACCAATGTCATATTGAGAAATTTAGAGAGTATCTTAATGCACAACATAGTAATATACGTTTTACTGCAGAGTGTGAAGTGGATTATTCATTGTCGTTTCTTGATGTCAAAGTGAATAACCTTAATGGGTTCAACACTAATGTTTTTAGGAAACCAACATATACTGGTTTAGGTTTAAATTTTAATTCTTTTGTTCCTGATATTTTTAAGAAAAATGCAATTAACACTCTACTGAATAGGGCCTTTGTTTTATGTTCAAATTGGAATAACTTTGATCAAGAAATTAATTTTCTTGTGAAATTTTTTTCAAATAATGGTTATCCTGTGCATATGGTTTATACCTTTATAAGGAATTTCTTAAATAAGAAGTTTCACCCATCCTGTAGGATTACTACAGTGGAAAGGGATCTTAAATATATTAAATTACCATTTTATGGCAGTATTAGCTTTTCTGTAAGGAGTCGTTTGAGGAGACTGTTACAGCATTGTTATCCTCAAGTAGACTTTGGATTTATTTTTGTCAACACAAATACCATAGGCTCTTATTTTAAATTTAAAGATAAAGTGCCTACCCCCCTTGTGCTCAAATGTCGTATATATGTATAATTGTTCCAGCTGTAATGCTGGATATATCGGGAGTTCCATTCGGAACTTTAAGATTAGGATACTTGAGCACCGGGGATTATCTTTTAGGACTGGATTACCATTGTCTAAACCAGCATTTTCGGAGATTAGAAACTATTGTTATGAGTTTAATCATTCTCTGCTGGAATCTGATTTTAAAATTCTGGACACTTGTATGAATGACCAGTCAGATTTGAGAGTAATGGAATCCTTATATATAAAGGAGCTGCGGCCTCTATTAAATAGCAACCTTTCAGCTGTTCAATTGTACACTGTATAGTGCACAGTAGGCCCTGTAATTTGATTTATAGTTCATTCTGGTAGTTTAATTTTATTATAATTTTGTTTAGTTTACCATATCTTTGCCTTTTCTTACTTATTTCAGGTCTTGACATTGTACATTATTATAATCTTTTATTTAGGATATATAATACACTTTTTGGTATTTAATTTTATTTAATATTTGAGTTTTTATAAGTTTTTGGTTAATACCTTATAATTGTCGTTTATTCTGTTTGTATTTTATATACATTTTTTGTAGATTTGTAGTTATTATATGAATATTTGTTATAGTGTTTAGTATCTATGTGTTGGGTATCAAGTTTCACTTCTGATCACTTCATGTAAGTTTAATAGAATGGTTTGTTTTAGTAGTTATAAATTTCGTCTTGTAGTCTAATGGATTTTTAAATTAGCTTTTATATATGTGACAGTTAATAAGTTTTATTTGTATTGATCACTGAAAGTGCGCTTAAGTGTTTTGTTTTTTAAGCATTTTCCTTTCTTTGATAGGCAATTGTATTCAGTATGAGTTCTTTGTTTACCAGTTATTTGATTGTGATTTCTGTTTTTTTCTTTTAGATCTGATGATGAATACGAGAAGTATTGGAAACGTTATGCATTTTAAAGTAAAGAATCTGAAAGAAGATGTTCAGTATATCCCTGGTTTTCCTATTCATCTTAAAATTAAGATTCCCGAAGGGAACATCGATCATAAATATTATATATAATATATATATATATATATATATATATATATATATATATATATATATATATATATATATATATATATATATATATATATATATATGTCGTACCTAGTAGCCAGAACTCACTTCTCAGCCTACTATGCAAGGCCCGATTTGCCTAATAAGCCAAATTTTACTGAATTAATATATTTTCTCTATTTTTTTTCTAATGAAATGATAAAGCTACCCATTTAATTCTGTATGAGGTAAATTTTTTTTTTATTGGTGTTAAAATTAACGTAGATATATGACCGAACCTAACCAACCCTACCTAACCTAACCTAACCTATCTTTATAGGTTAGGTTAGGTTAGGTAGCCGAAAACGTTAGGTTAGGTTAGGTTAGGTAGGTTAGGTAGACGAAAAAACATTAATTCATGAAAACTAGGCTTATTAGGCAAATCAGGCCTTGCATAGTAGGCTGAGAAGTGAGTTCTGGCTACTAGGTACGACACATATATATATATAAATATATATATATATATATATATATATATATATATATATATATATATATATATATATATATATATATATATATATATATATATATAATTGATCAGCGCTACAAAAGACCAGAGAGCAAAAAGTTTCTTGTTCCAGCGCCTCAGTGTTGCGATTCAGAGGGGAAATGCCTGTTGCGTCTTGGGCACTAGTCCAACTTCAGAGGAATTCGATGAAGTGTTTGACTTGCAACAATGATCGAACACGTCTGTGACATTCATCAATGTTTCCCATTGTCGTGTTTTTCAAGAGATCCATAACCTTTAAGCACCTTTTTGTATTATTATTTTTGTATCAACCCATGTATATCTTGTAACCATCAAATACATAATAAAGTGCAAAAAATAAAAAAGGAAGGGGGTGGTAGGAGAAAAGCACACAGAAACTGTATTGGAGGGGATCTAAACATTCCCTCTAATGCGTTATGCGTGGTTTCCTCCGAGGCTATGGGTCCCCCTTCTTCCAGCTAGAGGTGGTACTCCCTTCCATATTATATATATATATATATATATATATATATATATATATATATATATATATATATATATATATATATATATATATATATATATATATATATATATATGAAAACTCCACTCAGATATGTCACCCACTTTAAAACAGTCATAAATATAACGTATAATACCAGGGGTCCAAAATGGAACCTGACGACCCTATATTTTGGTCCGTCAGAGATTGACGTCAAATGACGTCAAGGACCTGTCAAGTGACGGTGATAGGGGCCAATATTTACCTTCATGGGTTGTTAAGTTGAATTGGTCAGTTACCATAACTCCTGTTTACCTTGAAGTGGTTCTTACCTTAACTTATGGTTACCTTGAAGTGGTTCTTACCTTAACTTATGGTTACCTTGAAGTAGTTCTTACCTTAACTTATGGTTACCTTGAAGTACTTCTTACCTTAACTCATGTTTACCTTGAAGTAGTTCTTACCTTAACTCCTGTTTACCTTGAAGTAGTTCTTACCTTAACTTATGGTTACCTTGGAGTAGTTCTTACCTTAACTCCTGTTTACCTTGAAGTGGTTCTTACCTTAACTCATGTTTACCTTGAAGTAGTTCTTACCTTAACTCCTGTTTACCTTGAAGTAGTTCTTACCTTAACTTATGGTTACCTTGGAGTAGTTCTTACCTTAACTCCTGTTTACCTTGAAGTGGTTCTTACCTTAACTCATGTTTACCTTGAAGTAGTTCTTACCTTAACTTATGGTTACCTTGAAGTGGTTCTTACCTTAACTTATGGTTACCTTGGAGTAGTTCTTACCTTAACTCCTGTTTACCTTGAAGTGGTTCTTACCTTAACTTATGGTTACCTTGAAGTGGTTCTTACCTTAACTTATGGTTACCTTGAAGTGGTTCTTACCTTAACTTATGGTTACCTTGAAGTGGTTCTTACCTTAACTTATGGTTACCTTGAAGTAGTTCTTACCTTAACTCATGGTTACCTGGAAGTGGTTCTTACCTTAACTTATGGTTACCTTGAAGTAGTTCTTACCTTAACTCATGGTTACCTGGAAGTGGTTCTTACCTTAACTCATGGTTACCTTGAAGTAGTTCTTACCTTAACTCATGGTTACCTGGAAGTGGTTCTTACCTTAACTCATGGTTACCTTGAAGTAGTTCTTACCTTAACTTATGGTTACCTTGAATATGGTTACCTTACCTTGGATTGTGGAGGTCATTGGTTTCCATGAAACTAGTGACCTGACTCCTGATCACTCTCTCAAATACTTTTATTATGTGGGACGTTAGTGCAACTGGTTTATAATTCTTCGTCAATGCTTTGCTCCCTCCCTTGTGTAGAGGGGCTATGTCTGCTGCTTTCAGGGCATCCGGTATCTCCCCCGTGTCCAAGCTCTTCCTCCACACTATACTAAGTGCCTGTGATATTAGCACCTTACATTTCTTTATAAATATTGAATTCCATGAGTCTGGGCCCAGGGCCGAGTGCATGGGCATATTGTCAATTTCTCTTTCAAAATCTGCCACGCTCGTGTTGATACCAGTTATATTTACAGGGGTTTGGATATCACGCAAAAAGAAGTTGTCCGGATCTTCCACTTTCATGCTGTATATCGGGGTGCTAAACATGTCCTCATACTGTTTTTTTAGGATTTCACTAATTTCTTTGTCATCCTCAGTGTATGAACCTTCACTAATACGAATAGGTCCAATACTGGCAGTGGTTTTTGCTTTTGATTTAGCATATGTGAAGAAATATTTTGGGTTTTCTTTATTTCTTGAATTGCTTTCTGTTCTAGTTGCCTTTCTTCAGTCTGATATGAATGCTTCAGTCTCTCTTCGATTTCTTCAATCTCCCTGTTTAAATTATTCCTTCTTTGAATGGAAAGTCATGTCTGCTTCAGCATTTCCGTTAATTTTTTCGTTCTTTTGTAGTGTCGTCTGTGCTATCTTTCTACGTTGAACCTCTTTCTGGCTTTCCTCAACGGAACATGTGTCAGACAGACTTCATATGCTCCAGAAGTCAGTTTTTCTATTCCTTGTGTAGGATGTTTATTACTTAGAACATTTTCCCATTGAATGTTTGGAAGTTCCCTGTTTATTTTCTTCCAGTCTATCCTTTTATTATTATTATTGAATTTATTGAATAACCCTTCTCGCTTGTTGTTTCTCTTAGGCCTACGACTGGTATTAATGTTAGTTTGCACTTCAATGAGCTTGTGGTCCGAGTACGTAGTGTCTGAGACAGTAATGTCTATAATTATCATTGTTCGTGAACATCAGGTCCAGCGTGTTTTCGTTCCTAGTTGGTTGTGTAATCTGCTGACTGAGCGAGAATTTGTCACAGAATCTCAGTAGTTCTCTGACCTGTGTTTCATTATTTCCAGGTTGATTTCCTGCTATAATGTTATTGTTTACTATTCTCCATTTTAAACTGGTTAGATTGAAGTCTCCAAGGAAGATAATATCTGGTGCTGGGTTTAGGTTATCAAGGATATTCTCTATTTTGTGGATCTGCTCAGCTCAATTCCTCAACTGTTGCATCTGGCGGTTTGTATATTAAAATAATAATTAGATTTAGATTTTCTACCTTGATTCCAAGTACCTCTACTACATCATTGGTCGAGTTCAGGAGGTCTGTGCATGCCAGTTCCACTTTAATATACAGACCTACTCCTCCACTTGACCTAATTACTCTGTCACATCTATATAGATTATAATTTGGGATCCAGATTTCACTATCCATGTGGTCTTTTGTGTGGGTTTCTGTAAATGCACCAAATATTGAGTTTGACTCAAACAGGAGGTCATTTATGAACTTAACTTTATTTCTTGATTTTGATTTTAGGCCTTGTATGTTTGCAAATATGAATGATTTCCCATATTGTGTGTCACTTCTTGTGGTCTTTGGTAGTTCTCCCCCCCCTCTCTCCACCCATGTCCAGGGTGTGTTGTTTTGGTAGTGATCCGTCCAGTCTTGGTAGTAGTGTGGGTGTTGTGTGGTGTAGTACCTGTGTGCTTGTTGATGACTTGTATTCCAGTCTTGTGGGTATCTCCCTTCCCCTCTGTAATCCTGCAGTGGTTCCATCTGACTGTTCCTCTCTCTTATATGTTCTACTCTGTTTCTGCCTTCCTCTAAAAAATTTCCAGAAGTATGATATTGATCTTCTTGTCTATAATGCTGTGTGACTCTCACATGGAATTCCGGGCACTGAAGATAGTTACGTTTTTTGTCTCTAATTGAAAAGTTACAAAGTTTAGGGTGGAAGTATCTGCACTCCGTTCCAAAACATTCCACATGACACTCCACACCTCAGTATACCCACACACGACACTCCACACCTCAGTATACCCACACACGACACTCCACAACTCAGCATACCCACACATGACACTCCACACTTCAGTATACCCACACAGGCCGGCAATAATCCACACTTCAGTATAAACATTTCAGGTTGTAAATCGAACAATATGGAGGTTGCTGCGGCCTCATATATCAGGCGAGAGAGAGAGAGAGAGAGAGAGAGAGAGAGAGAGAGAGAGAGAGAGAGAGAGAGAGAGAGAGAGAGAGAGAGAGAGAAGAGAGAGAGAGAGAGAGAGAGAGAGAGAGAGAGAGAGAGAGAGAGAGAGAGAGAGAGAGAGAGAGAGAGAGAGAGAGAGAGAGAGAGAGAAACAGACAGACAGACAGACAGACAGACAGACAGACAGACAGACAGACAGACTATTACTGTGAGGGCAGGAAGGTGGCGCCAGTATTGTGAAGCGGCAGACTGGAGAAACAAAATCGTTCCTGCTTGACAAATGCATCCAGATTCCTTTATTTATTATAGATATGTGAGTGAGTAATCGTTACCGCCGCGTCGCACCCTAGCTTTTGTTGGTTATACCAGGTGGTGTTGGTTATGCCAGCTAGCGTTGGCTATGCCAGCTGGTGTTGGTTATACCAGGTGGTGTTGGTTATGCCAGCTGGCGTTGGCTATGCCAGCTGGTGTTGGTTATACCAGGTGGTGTTGGTTATGCCAGCTGGCGTTGGCTATGCCAGCTGGTGTTGGTTATGCCAGGTGGTGTTGGTTATGCCAGCTGGCGTTGGCTATGCCAGCTGGTGTTGGTTATACCAGCTGGTGTTGGTTATGCCAGCTGGTGTTGGTTATGCCAGCTGGCGTTGGTTATGCCAGCTGGTGTTGGTTATGCCAGCTGGTGTTGGTTATGCCAGCTGGTGTTGGCTATGCCAGCTGGTGTTGGTTATACCAGGTGGTGTTGGTTATGCCACCTGGCGTTGGTTATGCCAGCTGGTGTTGGCTATGCCAGCTGGTGTTGGTTATGCCAGGTAGTGTTGGTTATGTCAGCTGGCGTTGGTTATGCCAGCTGGCGTTGGTTATGCCAGCTGGCGTTGGTTATGCCAGCTGGTGTTGGATATGCCAGCTTTTGTTGGTTATGCCAGCTCTGACACACGTGATTGTTGCTGGTTATGCCAGCCGTTGTTGGTTAGGCCATCTGTTGTCGGTAATGCCAGCTGCAACACTGTCACAAGACACTATACAACCTGGCAACACAGCAGACTCACAAGACACTACACAACCTGGCAACACAGCAGACTCTCACAAGACACTACACAACCTGGCAACACAGCAGACTCTCACAACACACTACACAACCTGGCAACACAGCAGACTCTCACAACACACTACACAACCTGGCAACACAGCAGACTCTCACAACACACTACACAACCTGGCAACACAGCAGACTCTCACAACACACTACACAACCTGGCAACACAGCAGGCTCTCACAAGACACTATACAACCTGGCAACACAGCAGACTCTCACAAGACACTACACAACCTGGCAACACAGCAGACTCTCACAACACACTACACAACCTGGCAACACAGCAGACTCTCACAACACACTACACAACCTGGCAACACAGCAGACTCTCACAAGACACTATACAACCTGGCAACACAGCAGACTCTCACAAGACACTACACAACCTGGCAACACAGCAGACTCTCACAACACACTACACAACCTGGCAACACAGCAGACTCTCACAACACACTACACAACCTGGCAACACAGCAGACAGTCAGATTCCTGCAGCACTCAAGCTCTCACTCCACATTGAAGTCTAAGCTCATACCCACCTTTAAGCTCTCAACCCCCGGGTCAGCTCAAGCTGTCTGCTCCAGGCTCAGCTCAAGCTGTCTGCTCCAGGCTCAGCTCAAGTGGTCTGCTCCAGGTTCAGCTCAAGTTGTCTGCTCCAGGCTCAGCTCAAGCTGTCTGCTCCAGGCTCAGCTCAAGCTGTCTGCTTCAGGCTCAGCTCAAGTGGTCTGCTCCAGGCTCAGCTCAAACTGTCTGCTCCAGGCTCAGTTCAAGCTGTCTGCTCCAGGCTCAGCTCATGCTGTCTGCTCCAGGCTCAGCTCAAACTGTCTGCTCCAGGCTCAGCTCAAGCTGTCTGCTCCAGGCTCAGCTCAAACTGTCTGCTCCAGGCTCAGTTCAAGCTGTCTGCTCCAGGCTCAGCTCAAACTGTCTGCTCCAGGCTCAGCACAAGCTGTCTGCTCCAGACTCAGCTCAAGCTGTCTGCTCCAGGCTCAGCTCAAGCGCCCTTGTCTCAACTATAACGACTCCCCACTACAGCCGACCGCTGTAACCAGGACAGTCTTCAGTACACCACAAACACCACTATACTCTGCTGTACTCTGCTGTACTCTGCTATACTCTGCTATACTCTGCAGTACTCTGCTGTATTCTGGTATACTCTGCTATACTCTGCTGTACTCTGCTGTACTCTAATATACTCTGCTATACTCTGCTGTACTCTGCTGTACTCTAATATACTCTGCTATACTCTGCTGTACTCTGCGTCTTTTGCCACCCAAAAATGGTTTATACGTCAGAGTATGACTCAACATATTCTGGTATATTATGTATGTTAAGTGGTTGAGTATACCTTAGGTGTCCCTGTAATGTTGTATTGACCCTTGAAGTGGTCATTATACCCAGGGAGCAGTGGTGTCCACTTCTGGGCTTGGTATAACCTGTAGTTCTGGGTATAACCAGTAGTTCTGGGTATAACCTGTAGTTCTGGGTTTATCCAGTAGTTCAGGGTATAACCAGTAGTTCAGGGTATAACCAGTAGTTCTGGGTATAACCTGTAGTTCCGGGTATAACCAGTAGTTCTGAGTATAACCTGTAGTTCAGGGTATAACCTGTAGTTCCGGGTATAACCAGTAGTTCTGGGTATAACCTGTAGTTCAGGGTATAACCTGTAGTTCTGGATATAACCTGTAGTTCAGGGTATAACCAGTAGTTCTGGGTATAACCTGTAGTTCAGGGTATAACCTGTAGTTATGGGTATAACCTGTAGTTCTGGGTATAACCAGTAGTTCTGGGTATAACCTGTAGTTCAGGGTATAACCTGTAGTTCTGGTATAACCTGTAGTTCCGGGTATAACCAGTAGTTCTGGGTATAACTAGTAGTTCAGGGTATAACCAGTAGTTCTGGGTAAAACCTGTAGTTCAGGGTACAACCTGTAGTTCTGGGTATAACCTGTAGTTCAGGGTATAACCTGCAGTTCTGGGTATAACCTGTAGTTCCGGGTATAACCTGTAGTTCAGGGTATAACCAGTAGTTCTTGGTATAACCTGTAGTTCAGGGTATAACCTGTAGTTCTGGGTATAACCTGTAGTCCAGGGTATAACCTTTACTTCTGGGTATAACCTTTAGTTCTGGGTATAACCTGTAGTTCTGGGTATAACCTGTAGTTCATGGTATAACCTGTAGTTCAGGGTATAACCTGTAGTTCTAGGTATAACTAGTAGTTCAGGGTATAACCAGTAGTTCTGGTATAACCTGTAGTTCATGGTATAACCTGTAGTTCAGGGTATAACCTGTAGTTCTGGGTATAACTAGTAGTTCAGAGTATAACCAGTAGTTCAGGGTATAACCAGTAGTTCTGGGTATAACCTGTAGTTCTGGGTATAACCTGTAGTTCTGGGTATAACCAATAGTTCTGGGTATAACTAGTAGTTCAGAGTATAACCAGTAGTTCAGGGTATAACCAGTAGTTCTGGGTATAACCTGTAGTTCTGGGTATAACCTGTAGTTCTGGGTATAACCAGTAGTTCTGGGTATAACTAGTATTTCTGAGTATAACCTGTAGTTCTGGGTATAACCAGTAGTTCTGGGTATAACCTGTAGTTCTGGTTATAACCAGTAGTTCTGGGTATAACCTGTAGTTCTGGTTATAACCAGTAGTTCTGGGTATAACCTGTAGTTCAGGGTATAACCTGTAGTTCTGGGTATAACCTGTAGTTCAGGGTATAACCTGCAGGTCTGGGTATAACCAGTATTTCTGGGTATAACCTGTAGTTCTGGGTATAACCAGTAGTTCTGGGTATAACCTGTAGTTCAGGGTATAACCTGTAGTTCTGGGTATAACCAGTAGTTCTGGGGTATAACCTGTAGTTCAGGGTATAACCTGTAGTTCCAGAACTCCGGTAGTTAGCAGTGTTGGGGTGTGAGGCTTGGCTATAGGAGGCCATTTGACAGGTGAGAGTGAAAGTGCACCGATTCTTTCTCTCTCTCTCTCTCTCTCTCTCTCTCTCTCTCTCTCTCTCTCTCTCTCTCTCTCTCTCTCTCTCTCTCTCTCTCTCTCTCTCTCTCTCTCTCTCTCCTCCTCTCTCTCTCTCTCCTCCTCTCTCTCTCTCTCTCCTTCTCTCTCTCTCTCTCTCTCTCTCTCTCTCTCTCTCTCTCTCTCTCTCTCTCTCTCTCTCTCTCTCTCTCTCTCATCTCTCTCTCTCTCTCTCTCTCTCCCTTTGATCCTTCCCCACCTTTTCCTAGCTTTCTCCATCTACCGATTCCCTGTCCCACTATTCCTTCGCTAAATTCCCTTATCAACCATTCCATCCCATCTATTGATCCTCGGACCAATAAAATTGACTTTCAATCCTAAATGGAAGAATGGAATTGTAGTTGATGCGACCACAGACGTGATAGTCTTCTGAACCATGGGTTATTGTTGGGGGGGGGGGAGGTTCTGAACCGTGGGTTATTGTAGGGGGGCGGTGGTTCTGAACCGTGGGTTATTGTTGGGGGCGGTGGTTCTGAACCGTGGGTTATTGTTGGGGGCGGCGGTTCTGAACCGTGGGTTATTGTAGGGGGCGGTGGTTCTGAACCGTGGGTTATTGTTGGGGGCGGTGGTTCTGAACCGTGGGTTATTGTTGGGGGCGGCGGTTCTGAACCGTGGGTTATTGTTGGGGGCGGCGGTTCTGAACCATGGGTTATTGTTGGGGGCGGTGGTTCTGAACCATAGGTTATTGTTGGGGGCGGGCGGTTCTGAACCGTGGGTTATTGTTGGGGGCGGCGGTTCTGAACCATGGGTTATTGTTGGGGGCGGCGGTTCTGAACCGTGGGTTATTGTTGGGGCGGCGGTTCTGAACCATGGGTTATTGTTGGGGGCGGCGGTTCTGAACCATGGGTTATTGTTGGGGCGGCGGTTCTGAACCGTGGGTTATTGTTGGGGGCGGCGGTTCTGAACCATGGGTTATTGTTGGGGGGGCGGCGGTTCTGAACCATGGGTTACTGTGGGGGGGAGGTTCTGAACCATCCGTTATTGTGGGGGAGGAGGTTCTGTACCATTGGTTGTTGTGGGGGGGGGGAAGGTTCTGAACCATGGGTTATTGTGGGGGGTGGTTCTGAACCATGGGTTATTGTGGAGGGGCGGGGGGAGGTTCTGAACCAAGGGTTATTGTGGGGGGGGAGGTTCTGAATCATGGGTTATTGTGGGGGGTGGTTCTGAACCATGGGTTATTGTGGAGGGGGGGGAGGTTCTGAACCAAGGGTTATTGTGGGGGGGGGAGGTTCTGAATCATGGGTTATTGTGGGGGTGGTTCTGAACCATGGTTATTGTGGAGGGGGGGGGGGAGGTTCTGAACCAAGGGTTATTGTGGGGGGGGGAGGTTCTGAATCATGGGTTATTGTGGGGGGTGGTTCTGAACCATGGGTTATTGTGGAGGGGGGGGGGAGGTTCTGAACCAAGGGTTATTGTGGGGGGGGGAGGTTCTGAATCATAGGTTATTGTGGGGGGTGGTTCTGAACCATGGGTTATTGTGGAGGGGGGGGAGGTTCTGAACCAAGGGTTATTGTGGGGGGGGAGGTTCTGAACCATGGGTTATTGTGGGGGGGGAGGTTCTGAACCAATGGTTATTGTGAGGGTTCTGAACCATGGGTTATTGTTGGGGGGTGGTTCTGAACCATGGGTTATTGTGGGGGGGTGGTTCTGAACCATGGGTTATTGTGGGGGGGAGGTTCTGAACCATGGGTTAATGTGGGGGGAAGTTCTGAACCATGGGTTATTGTTGGGGGGTGGTTCTGAACCATGGGTTATTGTGGGGGGGAGATTCTGAACCATGGGTTATTGTGGGGGGAGGTTCTGAACCATGGGTTAATGTGGGGAGAGGTTCTGAACCATGGGTTAATGTGGGGGGAAGTTCTGAACCATGGGTTATTGTGGGGGGGGGAGGTTCTGAACCATGGGTTATTGTGGGGGAGGATCTGAACCATGGGTTATTGTGGGGGGGAGGTTCTGAACCATGGGTTATTGTGGGGGAGGTTCTGAACAATGGGTTATTGTGGGGGGGTTGGTTCTGAACCATGGGTTATTGTGGGGGGAGGTTCTGAACCATGGGTTATTGTGGGGGGGTGGTTCTGAACCATGGGTTATTGTAGGGGGAGGTTCTGAACCATTTGTTATTGTGGGGGGAAGTTCTGAACCATGGGTTATTGTGGGGTGGGAGGTTCTGAACCATAGGTTATTGTGGGGTGGGAGGTTCTGAACCATAGGTTATTGTGGGGGGAAGTTCTGAACCATGGGTTATTGTGGGGGGGGGGGAAGTTCTGAACCATGGGTTATTGTGGGGGGAGGGGAGGTTCTGAACCATTTGTTATTGTGGGGGGAAGTTCTGAACCATAGGTTATTGTGGGGGGAAGTTCTGAACCATAGGTTATTGGGGGGGGGGAGGTTCTGAACCATGGGTTATTGTGGGGGGGGGAGGTTCTGAACCATGGGTTATTGTGGGGGGGAGGTTCTGAACCATGGGTTATTGTGGGGGGGGGGAGGTTCTGAACCATGGGTTATTGTGGGGTGGGAGGTTCTGATCCATGGGTTATTGTGGGGTGGGAGGTTCTGAACCATGGGTTATTGTGGGGGGGAAAGTTCTGAACCATGGGTTATTGTGGGGGGGGAGGGTTCTGAACCATGGGTTATTGTGGGGGGGGGGAGGTTCTGAATCATGGGTTATTGTGGGGGGGGGGAGGTTCTGAACCATGGGTTATTGTGGGGTGGGAGGTTCTGAACCATGGGTTAATGTGGGGGGAAGTTCTGAACCATGGGTTATTGTGGGGGGGGGAGGTTCTGAACCATGGGTTATTGTGGGGTGGGAGGTTCTGAACCATGGGTTAATGTGGGGGGAAGTTCTGAACCATGGGTTATTGTGGGGGGGGGGAGGTTCTGAACCATGGGTTATTGTGGGGGGGGGAGGTTCTGAACCATGGGTTATTGTGAGGAACGAAGGGCGGAGGGAATGTATGGAGGGAGAGACTCAGGAGATTGTGAGAAGTTAAAGAATGGAGTAAAATGGAAGAGAGAAAGTGAGAATGGAAGAGATTATAGAAAGGCAGGAGTGGGAAGGATGCAAGATGGCGGAGTGGGAAAGGATCACATGAATCCAATACTTATTATGTATCATGAACCAGAGGTTAGAACCACTTAATATGTATCATGAACCAGAGGTTAGAACCACTTAATATGTATCATGAACCAGAGGTTAGAACCACTTGATATGTATCATGAACCAGAGGTTAGAACCTCTTAATATGTATCATGAACCAGAGGTTAGAACCACTTAATATGTATCATGAACCAGAGGTTAGAACCACTTAATATGTATCATGAACCAGAGGTTAGAACCACTTAATATGTATCATGAACCAGAGGTTAGAACCACTTAATATGTATCATGAACCAGAGGTTAGAACCACTTAATATGTATCATGAACCAGAGGTTAGAACCACTTAATATGTATCATGAACCAGAGGTTAGAACCACTTAATATGTATCATGAACCAGAGGTATAGAACCACTTAATATGTATCATGAACCAGAGGTTAGAACCACTTAATATGTATCATGAACCAGAGGTTAGAACCACTTAATATGTATCATGAACCAGAGGTTAGAACCACTTAATATGTATCATGAACCAGAGGTTAGAACCACTTAATATGTATCATGAACTAGAGGTTAGAACCACTTAATATGTATCATGAACCAGAGGTTAGAACCACTTAATATGTATCATGAACTAGAGGTTAGAACCACTTAATATGTATTATGAACCAGAGGTTAGAACCACTTGATATGTATCATGAACCAGAGGTTAGAACCACTTAATATGTATCATGAACTAGAGGTTAGAACTACTTGATATGTATCATGAACTAGAGGTTAGAACCACTTGATATGTATCATGAACTAGAGGTTAGAACCACTTAATATGTATCATGAACCAGAGGTTAGAACCACTTATTATGTATCATGAACTAGAGGTTAGAACCACTTGATATGTATCATGAACTAGAGGTTAGAACCACTTGATATGTATCATGAACTAGAGGTTAGAACCACTTAATATGTATCATGAACCAGAGGTTAGAACCACTTAATATGTATCATGAACTAGAGGTTAGAACCACTTATTATGTATCATGAACTAGAGGTTAGAACCACTTATTATGTATCATGAACTAGAGGTTAGAACCACTTATTATGTATCATGAACTAGAGGTTAGAACCACTTAATATGTATCATGAACTAGATGATTAAGGAGCAAGATGCATAGGTTTCGCTACAATCTTCCTCAATTCTTACTTCTTAAATGAACTTATAGAGAACAGTTCGTAGTTCATAAATGAACTTATAGAGAAAAGCTCTTTGTTCATAAATGAACTTATAGAGAACAAAAAGCTCCTAGTTCATAAAAGAACTTAAAGAGGAACATTTCTAATAGGTTTAGTGAACAGAATATAAGTTCAAATCTTAGTTTCAAGTAAACGTAAGTGCCATTCCCGCTCCTAACTTGGGTGACCTTAGGATAAGAACCCCTAGAGAGGATCTGATCAACCAGACTATGGATACGACGGTCCACTGCCAGATGCCACCACCAATAGTTGTGTCGGTCGGGGCGTGGATGACACTGGTTCCCTTGAAGGTCCCTGTAGGTAAATAAAATAAAGCGGGGATAGGGAATAGTGGGAAATGGGAAAGGATGGTGTTGTATGGGATGGGTGGCCCAGGCTGTGGAATGGGGGTGGAATGGGTTGGTGGTGTTCAATATTGGTGCACTGTGACAGGCTCTCTCTCTGTCTCTGTCTCTCTCTCTCTCTCTCTCTCTCTCTCTCTCTCTCTCTCTCTCTCTCTCTCTCTCTCTCTCTCTCTCTCTCTCTCTCTCTCTGTCTCTGTCTCTGTCTCTCTCTCTCTGTCTCTGTCTCTGTCTCTCTCTCTCTGTCTCTGTCTCTCTCTCTCTGTCTCTCTCTCTCACTCGTCATCAATAATTCACTCACAAATGAGAAACGACCCAACCACAGGAGTCAGCCAATTACCAGATCAAACAGGTTTAATTACCCCATTTTACAGGTGGCTATCAAACCCATGTTAATATTCCCTTTTAACAAGCGTATTTAACACTAATAACAGGAAAGGTTTTTTAATACATCTCCATTTTCACTTCATTACTACATAATTAAGGGAGCATAATGGCGGATATTAAAAGTTGTTCAATGTCAACAAATGTTTTTTGATTATTTGTGTATGAAAAAGCGCTGCAATTGTGCAAAGGTTCAGTATTGCAGCCTAAATAGGGAGTTTTTTTTTTTCAACGAATTTTACACATTTCCAAATCGAAACGATAAGCAAAAGTTTTAATAAAATCCTTTCTATGACTGTTTTCTATCACATTAGCATATAATAAAGGATCTGATTCAGCGGATTTTCCAAATATGTTTAGTTTTACTAATATAAATAGTCAAACATCCATAAAAAAAATTATGCAAATATATGTTGGTTTATTACTATTATAAAATCAATAAATGAACTTAGGAAAAAAAACTCGAACCAGATTGTAGAAACCTAAACTCTACATAAAAAATGTACGTTTCATGTAAATTGAATTAATATTGAAAGGGTTATAAGAACGTTTATGTTACTTGAAAAAATAAGTTAAAAATAAAATCTAAGGTGCTGCCATCTGTGGCTGAGGTTGACATCAACCAATTTTCTCCAAAATTGGCTCCCTTACAGATAGGCTTACGTGCAGTCACGTGTATAAGTTTCATGCAAATCGTCCGATAAACAAATAGGAAGAATTTTTTTTTTTTTTTTTTATTTTTTTTTTAAACTAATTATTACATATTTTAATTATATGTTATTGTTATAGCTGAGAGTCATAGACATGATTTTAATTGACACTTGTGTTTGATGATAATTTTTTACCATTTTGGATTTTTCTTTAATTTTGACATAATTCAATATTTTTTTTCTCCTTTCCTATTTATGCTACGATGCTGAGACTTGGACCAGATGGAACTCTTTTCATATACAACTCATCAAAAAAGTTTGATTGAAATCGAATCAGTTTTTATTTATTTCATACTCTGTCATTATGTCCCCTAATGATGAATGTGGATGACAGGAACGATATTATATCTACAAGTTAAATCTAGATAAGTCTTAATGGTTATCATGCTAATATCCCCTTTGTTATCCTGCCGAAGTCCTGTATCTCCGTCTCCCCCCCCCTCTCACTCTCTGACTCGTGTCTGTTAGGTAATTCTGTACCCATGTTATTGGGTACAGAATTACTTAGGTGTAGGTATTTTTCGTTACAAATGGTGACGGCCGGTTCTTGGCCGGGAGACTTGTTATCCTGCAGAGATTAATAATCCTTAAGTCCAACACTAAAATTATGTCAAGGATTTTACCCTTCACGGATATTACCTGGTCGGATATTACCCTGGTCGGATATTAACCCCCGAGGGATATAACCCCCAAGGGATATAACCCCCCGAGGGATATAACCCTCAAGGGATATAACCCCCGAGAGATATAATCCTGGAGGGATATAACCCCCGAGGGATATAACCCGCGAGGGATATAATCCTGGAGGGATATAACCCTTGAGGGATATAACCCCCGAGGGATATAACCCACGAGGGATATAACCCGCGAGGGATATAATCCTGGAGGGATATAACCCCCGAGGGATATAACCCGCGAGGGATATAATCCTGGAGGGATATAACCCTTGAGGGATATAGCCTCCGAGGGATATAACCCCCGAGGGATATAATCCTGGAGGGATATAACCCCCGAGGGATATAACCCACGAGGGATATAATCCTCGATGGATATAATCCTGGAGGGATATAACCCTTGAGGGATATAACCCTGGATGGATATAACGCCCGAGGGATATAACCCCCGAGGAGTCTAACCCCGAGGGATATAACCCCCGAGGAGTCTAACCCCGAGGGATATAACCCCCGAGGAGTCTAACCCCGAGGGATATAACCCCCGAGGGGTATAACCCCCGAGGGATATAACCCCCGAGGAGTCTAACCCCCGAGGGATATAACCCCCGAGGGATATAACCCCCGAGGGGTATACCCGCCAATATAGTGAGCCAGGCAGTACTGGGGCGAGAGGCCGCCACCGTCCCCGGGGGGGGGGTCAAGGGTCCCTGACATATTTCACCCCAATTACCAGGACCCAATTTATGAGCCCAATTAGCAGTTTGATGGTTGTCTCGTCTGGAGGAATTTGGAGGCTTGTTTATGGCTGAGGTGACTGTTGTGGCTGGCAGGTGGTGGGGTAGGTGGAACGGGGTGATTCTGGCATTTGTTCCGTCAGAACAGGGTCTGTCGTTATTGGGTGTGTTCCCCATCATTCAGGGGACAGGATGCCGGCGAGGGATTGTAATCTGGTCTGGCTAAGATAGCCTCTCATCTTCCACAGGATATGCTACCCACAACAGCTCCTTAGCTCTCGAGCACCTGTTTACGGTGAGCAGAAGCATCAGAGGACTATAGTGACTGCACAGACAGGTACAAGAGGAGTGTTGTCAATGCTTATGTTGTTGTCAATGTCGACCGTGCTCTCAGCCACAGTTCAGGATGGAAGCAAGTCAATGAGGAACTCTCTAGGGTAAGGCAGGTCCTAGTCAACAATGGCTTCTCTAATGGTTTTCTTGTAGACATCATAAGAAGAAAGGTGAAACGCCATGCAACCTCTGAAGAGTCAACAAACACAACACATGTACCCCCTATTATACTATTTACAGGAACTTCTTCTCGACAGCTTATAAAACGGACGAAAGGGTCCTGAAAGATATTGTTGATAGGAACGTTATCCCTACAGACAAAAATCAGAAAAAACTATTGATGATTTACAATAAAACCCAAAAAACGGCCAACCTACTCATAAAAAAACTCTCCAGACACAAAGCAGAACGCCTTGAAAGAAACTAACGTCGTCTATGCCTTCAAATGCCCACTTGGGGACTGAAAGCCCCAAAGAACTCAGTATATAGGCAAGACAACAACATCTCTTTCCAGGCGATTAACAATGCATAAGCAACAGGGCTCCATTAAGGAACATATAATCTCCTCTCACAACCAGACCATCACCAGAGAAGTCTTAACAAACAACACAGAAATCATCAATAGGTACAGCGATAGCAGGCGGCTTGACATCTGCGAGGCACTACACATCAAAAAGTCAACACCAGCTGTTACGGACCCGAGTCCAGCGTCGGAGCATGGAGCAGTGACGACAACGTCATCTGTGAGTCCGCTCCCGAAACCCACTCCAAATGGACAACGACATCTAGTGAGGACAGGATATACCGGCCACAGGTGCTGGATTCCCGTCTTAATCAGCTCGTAACATAGGCGCTGCTGACCTCTGGTGAGGTGGCGCTTAGACAGTGAACGCCATCTATGGAGCAAAGAGGTGGACGTTTGTGTCTAAGCCTGTAAGTGAGGTTCCCTAGAGCGTCACAGTATTATTGGCGTGTCTGATTGCAGAGTCGACCTGGGACTGCTGTGTTGGATGATGGATCAGTCTACCCAAGGCAGCCAAGGTCTCTTCACCAGTCTGCTTTGAAGAAGCTGTGAGTCACCCCCGGACGAACTCTGTTGAGAGTATTAGCCTGCCTGTGACGTGGCAGTGTCGGGAATCGCCTTATCCGGGGCTGGCTGGTGGAAGAGACTAGCCACTGTGGTGCTTAGTGAGGAGAGTGATCAGCGGGATCACACGAGGCTCCTGCCTAGGGCTCGCAACCCTAGTATCGGTCGTGGAGTGGCCTACACAGCGGAGCTGATCAGTACCTGCCAGCTACAGGCTGGATTGTGGTTGAAGGCCTCCACGACGGAGCACCCAGTGGGACTGTGATTTGGCTGGCCTGTGGCCAGGGTAGATTCGTCATAGAATCATAGAGGATTCATCGTGGGCCACGGAAGAAGGAACCAGGGCTACCCAGAGTTAGCACCGTGGAGCATCCTGTGTCTTCGGAGGAAGACAAGCCTGTACATAATCGTGTAGTGATAACCCCCGTGGGCAACTGTTATATATTTATTTATGGTGGTGGTGAATATATATATATAAATTAGAACATTTGTATCCCTCCCCCCTTTAATTTAACTTGCGTTACGGAACACACCCCTTGAAAACCTCTACTAACTTGGGGCCGGATATCCAAATCTCTAATACCATCAGAGAAGAACCCGGTTGCATTCCACTAGGGGCGTAACACCAGCAATCAACAGTCAATTAATGCACAACTATATTCTCATATATCTACGTTAATTTTAACTCCAATAAAAAAATTGACCTCATACATAATGAAATGGGTAGCTTTATCATTTCATAAGGAAAAAATTACAGAAAATATATTAATTCAGGAAAACTTGGCTTATTAGGCAAATCGGGCCTTGCATAGCAGGCCGAGTACGACGTTCTGGCTACTAGGTACAATATATATATATATATATATATATATATATATATATATATATATATATATATATATATATATATATATATATATAAACATGTTTACAATTATTGACATCAAAGAGAGAGCTTCGAATCTGTCCTAAATATTTCCATCAATAACGGAAGCAATTAATACTTTTTGGCATAGTTAATAGCAAGCAAATGAACTTAGCTTTTAACTATACAAGCTCTGCCCCCCCCCCCACCCCCGACCCATATATGTCATTTCTCTGTTTCTATCTCTGTATCTCTGTCTCTATCTTTTTCGTTTTTCTCTCTCTTCCTTTGTCTCTCTCTATCTCTGTCTCTACCTCTATCTATATCTATGTCTATCTATATCTCTGTTTCTATCTCTATCTTTGTCTCTATCTCTGTCTTTATGATCTGTATCTCTGTCTCTATCTCTATGTCTATCTTTATCTCTGTCTCTATCTATGGCTCTATCTTTCTCTCTATCTCTGTATCTATGGTCGCTATCTCTGCCTCCCTCTCTGTCTATCACTGTGTCTGTTTTTATTTTTTGTCTCTATCTGGCTCAATGTATATCTCTATTTCTATGTTTATCTGTGTCTCTGTGTATCTGTCTCTCTCACCGGAGGCTCAGATGCCAGTCATTAATCATAAGGAGAAGTTATGGCGTCTTTGACTCAAGTGAAATTAAGAGTTGTTAATGATTTTATATATTTCGATATTCTGTTTACCTTTTGTGTCATATGTGGTGTGTCATATGTGGTGTGTCATATGTGGTGTGTCATATGTGGTGTGTCATATGTGGTGTGTTATATGTGGTGTGTTATATGTGGTGTGTCATATGTGGTGTGTCATATGTGGTGTGTCATATGTGGTGTGTCATATGTGGTGTGTCATATGTGGTGTGGTGTATGTGATGTGTCATATGTGGTGTGTCATATGTGGTGTGTCATATGTGGTGTGTCATATGTGGTGTGGTGTATGTGGTGTGTCATATGTGGTGTGTCATATGTGGTGTGTCATATGTGGTGTGTCATATGTGGTGTGTCATATGTGGTGTGTCATATGTGGTGTGTTATATGTGGTGTGTTATATGTGGTGTGTCATATGTGGTGTGTCATATGTGGTGTGTCATATGTGGTGTGTTATATGTGGTGTGTCATATGTGGTGTGTTATATGTGGTGTGTTATATGTGGTGTGTTATATGTGGTGTGCCATATGTGGTGTCATATGTGGTGTGTCATATGTGGTGTGTCATATGTGGTGTGTCATATGTGGTGTGTTATATGTGGTGTGTCATATGTGGTGTGTTATATGTGGTGTGTCATATGTGGTGTGTCATATGTGGTGTGTCATATGTGGTGTGTCATATGTGGTGTGTCATATGTGGTGTGTTATATGTGGTGTGTCATATGTGGTGTGTTATATGTGGTGTGTCATATGTGGTGTGTCATATGTGGTGTGTTATATGTGGTGTGTCATATGTGGTGTGTCATATGTGGTGTGTCATATGTGGTGTGTCATATGTGGTGTGGCATATGTGGTGTGTTATATGTGGTGTGTCATATGTGGTGTGTCATATGTGGTGTGTCATATGTGGTGTGTCATATGTGGTGTGTTATATGTGGTGTGTCATATGTGGTGTGTCATATGTGGTGTGTTATATGTGGTGTGTCATATGTGGTGTGTCATATGTGGTGTGTCATATGTGGTGTGTCATATGTGGTGTGTTATATGTGGTGTGTCATATGTGGTGTGTCATATGTGGTGTGTCATATGTGGTGTGTCATATGTGGTGTGTTATATGTGGTGTGTCATATGTGGTGTGTTATATGTGGTGTGTCATATGTGGTGTGTCATATGTGGTGTGTCATATGTGGTGTGTCATATGTGGTGTGTCATATGTGGTGTGGCATATGTGGTGTGTTATATGTGGTGTGTCATATGTGGTGTGTCATATGTGGTGTGTCATATGTGGTGTGTTATATGTGGTGTGTCATATGTGGTGTGTCATATGTGGTGTGTCATATGTGGTGTGTCATATGTGGTGTGTCATATGTGGTGTGTTATATGTGGTGTGTTATATGTGGTGTGGTGTATGTGGTGTGTTATATGTGGTGTGTCATATGTGGTGTGTCATATGTGGTGTGTCATATGTGGTGTGTCATATGTGGTGTGTCATATGTGGTGTGTTATATGTGGTGTGTCATATGTGGTGTGTTATATGTGGTGTGGTGTATGTGGTGTGTTTTATGTGGTGTGTCATATGTGGTGTGTTATATGTGGTGTGTTATATGTGGTGTGGTATATGTGGTGTGTTATATGTGGTGTGTTATATGTGGTGTGTTTTATGTGGTGTGTCATATGTGGTGTGTTATATGTGGTGTGTTATATGTGGTGTGTCATATGTGGTGTGTTATATGTGGTGTGTTATATGTGGTGTGTCATATGTGGTGTGTTTTATGTGGTGTGTTTTATGTGGTGTGTTATATGTGGTGTGTCATATGTGGTGTGTTATATGTGGTGTGTCATATGTGGTGTGTCATATG
Organism: Procambarus clarkii; assembly: GCF_040958095.1. NCBI lineage: Eukaryota > Metazoa > Arthropoda > Malacostraca > Decapoda > Cambaridae > Procambarus > Procambarus clarkii. The sequence goes on along the minus strand of NC_091154.1, from coordinate 22,955,933 downwards.
TGGTGTGTCATATGTGGTGTGTCATATGTGGTGTGTCATATGTGGTGTGTTATATGTGGTGTGTCATATGTGGTGTGTCATATGTGGTGTGTTATATGTGGTGTGTCATATGTGGTGTGTCATATGTGGTGTGTCATATGTGGTGTGTCATATGTGGTGTGGCATATGTGGTGTGTTATATGTGGTGTGTCATATGTGGTGTGTCATATGTGGTGTGTCATATGTGGTGTGTCATATGTGGTGTGTTATATGTGGTGTGTCATATGTGGTGTGTCATATGTGGTGTGTTATATGTGGTGTGTCATATGTGGTGTGTCATATGTGGTGTGTCATATGTGGTGTGTCATATGTGGTGTGTTATATGTGGTGTGTCATATGTGGTGTGTCATATGTGGTGTGTCATATGTGGTGTGTCATATGTGGTGTGTTATATGTGGTGTGTCATATGTGGTGTGTTATATGTGGTGTGTCATATGTGGTGTGTCATATGTGGTGTGTCATATGTGGTGTGTCATATGTGGTGTGTCATATGTGGTGTGGCATATGTGGTGTGTTATATGTGGTGTGTCATATGTGGTGTGTCATATGTGGTGTGTCATATGTGGTGTGTTATATGTGGTGTGTCATATGTGGTGTGTCATATGTGGTGTGTCATATGTGGTGTGTCATATGTGGTGTGTCATATGTGGTGTGTTATATGTGGTGTGTTATATGTGGTGTGGTGTATGTGGTGTGTTATATGTGGTGTGTCATATGTGGTGTGTCATATGTGGTGTGTCATATGTGGTGTGTCATATGTGGTGTGTCATATGTGGTGTGTTATATGTGGTGTGTCATATGTGGTGTGTTATATGTGGTGTGGTGTATGTGGTGTGTTTTATGTGGTGTGTCATATGTGGTGTGTTATATGTGGTGTGTTATATGTGGTGTGGTATATGTGGTGTGTTATATGTGGTGTGTTATATGTGGTGTGTTTTATGTGGTGTGTCATATGTGGTGTGTTATATGTGGTGTGTTATATGTGGTGTGTCATATGTGGTGTGTTATATGTGGTGTGTTATATGTGGTGTGTCATATGTGGTGTGTTTTATGTGGTGTGTTTTATGTGGTGTGTTATATGTGGTGTGTTATATGTGGTGTGTTATATGTGGTGTGTTATATGTGGTGTGGTATATGTGGTGTGTTATATGTGGTGTGTCATATGTGGTGTGTTATATGTGGTGTGTTATATGTGGTGTACTCACCTATTTATACTCACCTATTTGTGTTCGCGGGGGGTTGAGCTTTGGCTCTTTGCTCCCGCCTCTCAACTGTCAATCAACAGGTGTACATATTCCTGAGCCTACTGGGCTCTATCATATCTACACTTGAAAGTGTGTATGGAGTCAGTATTCCCCGATCTTTGGACGAGGGACCACGTCCTCCCCTCACTCTTGCTGTACCACACACAGACTATACCACTCACAATCTCAGCAGTGTGGCAGATGGGGACTCTGGCAGAGTAGGTTGCCACAGAGTCCTATTTTCCAATATGAGGCAGTTCCTTTCGGTTCATAGGAGGCAGCACCTATTAGTCCATACGAGGCAGCTCCTATTGGCCCATTCGAGGCAGCTCCCATTGGCCCATACGACGCAGCTCCTATTGGTCCATACGAGGCAACTCCTATTGGCCCATACGAGGCAGCTCCTATTGGTCCATACGAGGCAGCTCCTATTGGTCCAAACGAGGTCGCTCCTATTGGTCCATAAGAGGCAGCTCCTATTGGTCCAAACGAGGCCGCTTCTATTGGCCCATATCAGGCAACTCCTATTGGTTCATATATGGCTGCTCGTATTTATATCCAACTGAGCTCCTTCATATGTACATGTTTATTCTGCGCTTGAAACAATCAAACTATTGATTCCTTGACTATTATGTTCTGCCAGTCCTCCTAAGTTCCCAACGCAAGGAAACATTCATACTAAAGTGCCCTTATCCTAACCTACCAGAGGACCCAAAACAGAAAACGAGACAATGTGCCAAATTCGCGAGCCGCTTCTGCTCTATAATACGTTTTTCTGCCTTAGGTACACTATATGTCAAAATGTGACGTTCTATTAGGTGGACGGGTTTGTCAAATTTACAACTCCAGTTTCCAACCCAGTATTTACCCAGGTCTTTTCAGAAAATAAACTTTTCTAATTTAATTGCATTGTTTCGTGTGCTATTTTGCGTTGATATATTAAATTTCGTTTTCATATATACTGTTATCGTTCTATGTACTGAAGGTCCAGATAACATCTCTGAATTCCTGTGATTTGATATATGTTAAAGATGTACTAAATCTCATTAAACTGTCTCGTTAACACAAAAGATCCTTGTCCTCAAATCCCAGCTCCTGGTTTTCATATCCCAGCTCCTTGTCTTCATATCCCAGCACCTTGTCTTCATATCCCCGCACCTTGTTCTCATATCCCAGCTCCTTTTCCTCATATCCCAGCTCCTTTTCCTCATATCCCAGCTCCTTGTTCTCATATCCCAGCTCCTTGTCCTCATATCCCAGCTCCTTTTCCTCATATCCCAGCTCCTTCTCCTCGTATCCCAGCTCCTTTTCCTCATATCCCAGCTCCTTATTCTCATATCCCAGCTCCTTGTTCTCATATCCCAGCTCCTTGTCCTCATATCCCAGCACCTTGTCCTCGTATCCCAGCTCCATGTCCTCATATCCCAGCTCCTTGTCCTCATATCCCTGTTCCTTGTCCTCATATCCAAGCTCCTTGTCCTCATATCTCAGCTTCTTCTCCTCATATCCCAACCCCTTGTCCTCAAATCCCAGCTCCTTGTTTTCATATCCCAGCTCCTTGTCCTCATATCCCAGCTCCTTTTCCTCATATCCCAGCTCCTTTTCCCCATATCCCAGCTCCTTGTCTTCATATCCCAGCTCCTTGTTTTCATATCCCCGCACCTTGTTCTCATATCCCAGCTCCTTGTCCTCATATCCCAGCTCCTTGTCCTCATATCCCAGCTCCTGGTTCTCATATCCCAGCTCCTTGTCCTCATATCCCAGATCCTTCTCCTCACATCCCAGCTCCTTGTCCTCGTATCCCAGCTCCTTGTCCTCATATCCCAGCTCCTTGTCCTCATATCCACGCTCTTTGTCCTCATATCCCAGCTCCTTGTCCTCACATCCCAGCGCCCTGTCCTCGTATCCCAGCTCCTTGTCCTCATATCCCAGCTCCTTGTCCTCATATCCCAGCTCCTTGTCCTAATATCCCAGATCCTTGTCCTCATATCCCAGCTACATGTCCTAATATCCCGGCTCCTTGTCCTCATATCCCAGCTCCTTGTCCTCAAATCCCAGCTCCTTGTCCAATTATCCCAGCTCCTTGTCCTCATATCCCAGCTCCTTGTTCTCATATCCCAGCTCCTTGTCCTAATATCCCAGCTCCTTGTCCTCATATCCCAGCTCCTTTTCCTCATATCCCAACTCCTTGTCCTCAAATCCCAGCTCCTTGTTTTCATATCCCAGCTCCTTGTCCTCATATCCCAGCTCCTTGTTCTGATATCCCTGCTCCTTGTCCTTATATCCCAGCTCCTTGTCCTCATATCCCCGCTCCTTGTTCTCATATCCCAGATCCTTGTCCTCATATCCCACCTCCTTGTTTTCATATCCCAGCTCCTTGTCCTCATTTCCCAGCTCCTTGTCCTCATATACCAGCTCCTTGTCCTCATATCCCAGCTCCTTGTTCTCATATCCCAACTCATTGTCCTCATATCCCAGCTCCTTGTTCTCATATCCCAGCTCCTTGTGCTCATATCCCAGCTCCTTGTCCTCATATCACAGCTCCTTGTCCTCATATCCCAGCTCAATGTCTTCATAGCACAGCTCTTTTTCCTCATATCCCAGCTCCTTGTTCTCATATCCCAGCTCCTTGTCCTCATATCCCAGCTCCTTGTCCTCATATCCCAGCTCCGTGTCCTCATGTCCCAGCTCCTTGTCCTCATATCCCAGCTTCTTGTCGTCATATCCCAGCTCCTAGTCCTCATATCCCAGCTCCTTGTGCTCATATCCCAGCTCCTTGTCCTCATATCACAGCTCCTTGTCCTCATATCCCAGCTCAATGTCTTCATAGCACAGCTCTTTTTCCTCATATCCCAGCTCCTTGTCCTCATATCCCAGCTCCTTGTCCTCATATCCCAGCTCCTTGTCCTCATATATCAGCTCCGTGTCCTCATGTCCCAGCTCCTTGTCCTCATATCCCAGCTCCTTGTCCTCATAACCCAGCTCCTTGTCCTCATATCCCAGCTCCTTGTCTTTATATCCCAGCTCCTTGTCCTCATATCCCAGCTCCCTGTCCTCATATCCCAGCTCCTTGCTTTCATATCCCAGCTCCTTGTTCTCATATCCCAGCTCCATGTCCTCATATCCCAGCTCCTTGTCCTCATATCCCAGCTCCTTGTCCTCATATCCCAGCTCCTTGTCCTCATATCCCAGCTCCTTGTCCTCATATCCCAGCTTCTTGTCCTCATATCCCAGCTCCTCTTTTTCCTATCCCTGCTCCTTGAACTTATATACCAGGTCCTTGTCCTCATATCCCAGCTCATTTTCCTCACATCCCAGCTCCTTGTCCTCATATCCCAGCTCCTTGTCCTCATATCCCCGCTCCTTGTTCTCATATCCCAGATCCTTGTCCTCATATCCCACCTCCTTGTTTTCATATCCCAGCTCCTTGTCCTCATTTCCCAGCTCCTTGTCCTCATATACCAGCTCCTTGTCCTCATATCCCAGCTCCATGTTCTCATATCCCAACTCATTGTCCTCATATCCCAGCTCCTTGTTCTCATATCCCAGCTCCTTGTGCTCATATCCCAGCTCCTTGTCCTCATATCACAGCTCCTTATCCTCATATCCCAGCTCAATGTCTTCATAGCACAGCTCTTTTTCCTCATATCCCAGCTCTTTGTCCTCATATCACAGCTCTTTGTCCTCATATCCCAGCTCCGTGTCCTCATGTCCCAGCTCATTGTCCTCATATCCCAGCTTCTTGTCGTCATATCCCAGCTCCTTGTCCTCATATCCCAGCTCCTTGTCCTCATAACCCAGCTCCTTGTCCTCATATCCCAGCTCCTTGTCTTTATATCCCAGCTCCTTGTCCTCATATCCCAGCTCCCTGTCCTCATATCCCAGCTCCTTGCTTTCATATCCCAGCTCCTTGTTCTCATATCCCAGCTCCATGTACTCATATCCCACCTCCTTGTCATCATATCCCAGCTCCTTGTCCTCATATCCCAGCTCTTTGTCCTCATATCCCAGCTCCTTGTCCTCATATCCCAGCTCCTTGTCCTCATATCCCAGCTTCTTGTCCTCATATCTCAGCTCCTGGTTTTCCTATCCCTGCTCCTTGAACTTATAAACCAGGTCCTTGTCCTCATATCCCAGCTCCTTGTCCTCATATCCTAGCTCCTTGTCCTCATATCCCAGCTCCTTGTCCACATATCCCAACTCCTGGTTTTCCTATCCCTGCTCCTTGTCCTCATATCCCAGCTTCTTGTCCTCATATCCCAGCTCCTGTTTTTCCTATCCCTGCTCCTTGAACTTATGTCCCAGGTTCTTGTCCTCATATCCCAGCTCCATGTCCTCATATCCCAGCTCTTGGTGTTCCTATCCTTGCTCCTTGAACTTATATCCCAGGTCTTGTTCTCATATCCCAGCTCCTTGTCCTCATATCCCAGCTTTTTGTCCTCATATCCCAGCTCCGTGTCCTCATATCCCAGCTCCGTGTCCTTATATCCCAGCTCCTTGTCCTCATATCCCAGCTACTTGTCCTCATATCCCAGCTCCTTGTCCTCATATCCCAGCTCCTTGTTCTCTTATCCCAGCTCCTTGTCCTCATATCCCATCTTCTTGTCCTCATATCCCAGCTCCTTGTTCTCATATCCCAGCTCCTTGTCCTCATATCCCAGCTTCTTGTCCTCATATCCCAGCTCCGTGTCCTCATATCCCAGCTCCGTGTCCTCATATCCCAGCTCCTTGTCCTCATATCCCAGCTCCTTGTCCTCATATCCCAGCTCCTTGTCCTCATAACCCAACTCCTTGTTCTCATATCCCAGCTCCGTGTCCTCATATCCCAGCTCCTTGTCCTCATATCCCAGCTCCTTGTCCTCATATCCCAGCTTCTTGTCCTCATATCCCAGCTCCTTGTCCTCATAACCCAACTCCTTGTTCTCATATCCCAGCTCCGTGTCCTCATATCCCAGCTCCTTGTCCTCATATCCCAGCTCCTTGTCCTCATATCCCAGCTTCTTGTCCTCATATCCCAGCTCCTGGTTTTCCTATTCCTGCCCTTGAACTAATATCCCAGCTCCTGGTCCTCATATCCTAGCCCCTTGTCCTCATATCCCAGCTCCGTGTCCTCTTATCCCAGCTCCGTGTCCTCATATCCCAGCTCCTTGTCCTCATATCCCAGCTCCTTGTTCTCATATCCCAGCTTCTTGTCCTCATATCCCAGCTCCTGGTTTTCCTATTCCTGCCCTTGAACTTATATCCCAGCTCCTTGTCCTCATATCCTAGCCCCTTGTCCTCATATCCCAGCTCCGTGTCCTCACATCCCAGCTCCTTGTCCTCATATCCTAGCCCCTTGTCCTCATATCCCAGCTCCGTGTCCTCACATCCCAGCTCCTTGTCCTCATATCCCAGCTCCGTGTCCTCATATCCCAGCTCCGTGTCCTCATATCCCAGCTCCGTGTCCTCATATCCCAGCACCTACGAGACCACTACACCTGGTGAGCTTCACTACAGCACAGAGGCACTACAAGGGTCCAGGATGAGTGGCTGAGCACTCTTGCCCCTCACTAACTCTGGCTCTGTAGAGTACATAGATCAAGCTCTTTTATTCCACGTATACCTGGTCATAAATCTCTGTGATACACACCTGAGAATTACAGACCTGGCTTGCGGCGCACGAGGGTGTGAACTATTTGAACACTAAGAGGCATGCACGAGTGAACACTCTGAACACTAAGAGGAATGCACGAGTGAACACTCTGAACACTAAGAGGAATGCACGAGTGAACACTCTGAACACTAAGAGGAATGCACGAGTGAACACTCTGAACACTAAGAGGAATGCACGAGTGAACACTCTGAACACTAAGAGGAATGCACGAGTGAACACTCTGAACACTAAGAGGAATGCATGAGTGAACACTCTGAACACTAAGAGGAATGCATGAGTGAACACTCTGAACACTAAGAGGAATGCACGAGTGAACACTCTGAACACTAAGAGGAATGCACGAGTGAACACTCTGAACACTAAGAGGAATGCACGAGTGAACACTCTGAACACTAAGAGGAATGCACGAGTGAACACTCTGAACACTAAGAGGAATGCACGAGTGAACACTCTGAACACTAAGAGGAATGCACGAGTGAACACTCTGAACACTAAGAGGAATGCATGAGTGAACACTCTGAACACTAAGAGGAATGCATGAGTGAACACTCTGAACACTAAGAGGAATGCACGAGTGAACACTCTGAACACTAAGAGGAATGCACGAGTGAACACTCTGAACACTAAGAGGAATGCACGAGTGAACACTCTGAACAATAAGAGGAATGCATGAGTGAACACTCTGAACACTAAGAGGAATGCACGAGTGAACACTCTGAACACTAAGAGGAATGCATGAGTGAACACTCTGAACACTAAGAGGAATGCACGAGTGAACACTCTGAACACTAAGAGGAATGCACGAGTGAACACTCTGAACAATAAGAGGAATGCACGAGTGAACACTCTGAACACTAAGAGGAATGCACGAGTGAACACTCTGAACACTAAGAGGAATGCACGAGTGAACACTCTGAACAATAAGAGGAATGCATGAGTGAACACTCTGAACACTAAGAGGAATGCACGAGTGAACACTCTGAACACTAAGAGGAATGCATGAGTGAACACTCTGAACACTAAGAGGAATGCACGAGTGAACACTCTGAACAATAAGAGGAATGCACGAGTGAACACTCTGAACACTAAGAGGAATGCACGAGTGAACACTCTGAACAATAAGAGGAATGCACGAGTGAACACTCTGAACACTAAGAGGAATGCACGAGTGAACACTCTGAACAATAAGAGGAATGCACGAGTGAACACTCTGAACACTAAGAGGAATGCACGAGTGAACACTCTGAACACTAAGAGGAATGCACGAGTGAACACTCTGAACACTAAGATGAATGCACGAGTGAACACTCTGAACACTAAGATGAATGCACGAGTGAACACTCTGGACACTAATATGCATGCGCGAGTGAACATGCTGAACACTAACAAGAACCCACGAGGAAGTGAACACATTGATCCCACACAAGAACACAGGAATAAGTGAACATTTTGAACAGCAAGGAAGTTAACGAAGCACAATTCGAGAAATGTTCAAATGTCATTAGTTTTGAGTCGTGTGTAAACAGTTTTAAAACTCATAAACAAAGGGCTCGGCGAGTGGATTAACAAGCATTTTGCCTTTGTTGATGAGGACGTGTTGCCACTTGTCCTCGGGACAGGCTCGTTAAAGCGGCGGATCTACCACTAAACGTATTTTTATAGCTTCTTGCAGATTGTGCATTAAGAATAAGTTTGTCCTCATATATAAGTTGATATTATTATAACAAACGTCATTTACAGCTAGACATAGATTAGGTTAGGTTAGGTTAGGCTAGGTTAGGCTAGGTGTTTAGATTAAGTTTAGGTTAGGTTAGGCTAGGCTAGTTTAGGTTAGGTTAGGTTAGGTTAGGTTAGGTTAGGTTAGGTTAGGTTAGGTTAGGTTAGGTTAGGTTAGGCTAGGCTAGTTTAGGTTAGGTTAGGTTAGGTTAGATTAGGCTAGGTTGTTAGGTTCTGTTCAATTATTTATATTTATAGTACGTGAATGGAGTATTTACAGCGTCGTGGTTCGAACACGGGTCGCCAGCGAAGCAATACTGTTCGATAAATGTTCGAACGTTCGAACGTCATTAATTGTGAGACGAGTGTAAATCGTTTTTCATTCATGAACAGTTTGGCGGGTGCATTAACAAGCATTTGGCCCTTGTGGACATGCCTGAAACAACCACCACTATCACCATTACAATCATTCCACCGTCACCATTAACATCACAATCACAACCACTTTCACTATTAACATCAACATTAACCTCGCAATCACTATGACTATCACCATTATATTACCATTACCATCACAATCACCACAAATATGACTCATAATATAAATATTAACATAACAGTCACCACCACTGTCACTATTACAATTACATCACCATCAACATCAAAGTTACCACTAAGATCACCAATACATCACTATTAACATTACAAGCACCACCACTGTCACTATTAACACAACCACATGAACATTAACACCACCACATCACCATTAACACCACCTGATCACCATTAACACTACCACATCACCACTACAACAACCACATTACCATTAACACCACCACCACTTCACCATTAACCCACCTACATCACCATTAACACCAACACATCACCATTAACCCCAACGCATCACCATTAACACCATCACCACTTCAATATTAACACCACCACATCATTATTACCACCACCACTTCACCATTAACCCCAACAAATTACCATTAACACCACCAAATCACCATTAACCCCACCACATCACCTTTAACACCATCACCATTAACACCACCACATCACCATTAACACCACCACTTCACCATTAACACCACACAATCACCATTAACACCACCGCATCACTATTAACACCACCACATCACCATTAACACCACCAACACTTCACCATTAACACCACCACATCACCATTAACACCTCCAACACTTCACCATTAATATAACTACATCACCATTAACACCACTACATCACCATTAACTCCACCACATCACCATTAACTCCACCACATCACCATTAACACCACCACAGCATTACCATTAACACCACCACATCACTGTTAACACCACAACATCACCATTAACTCCACCATAGCATCCCCATTAACACCACCACATCACCATTAACTCCATGACATCACCATTAACTCCACAACATCACCATTAACTCCACCACATCACCATTAACACCACAACAGCAACACCATTAACAACTCCACATCACCATTACATCACCATATCACCATTAACACCACCACATCACCATTAACACCACCACATCACCATTAACACCGCCACATCACCATTAACACCACCACATCACCATTAACATCGCCACCACATCACTATTAACACCAACACATTACCATTAACACCCCCACATCACCATTAACCCCACTACATCACCATTAACACCACCACTTCGCCATTAACACCACAACACCACCATTAACACCACCACTGCATCACCATTAACACCACCACATCACCATTAACACCACCACATCACCAATAACACATCCAACACTTCACCATTAACACCCCCAACACTTCACCATTAATATCACAACATCACCATTAACACAACTACATCACCATTAACACCACCACTTCACCATTAACACCACAACACCACCATTAACATCACCATTAACACAACCACTGCATCACCATTAACACCACTACATCACCATTAACACCACCACATCACCAATAACACAACCAACACTTCACCATTAACACCACAAAATCACCATTAACACCCCCAACACTTAAAACCATTAATATCACAACATCACCATTAACACCACTACATCACTATTAACTCCACCACATCACCATTAACTCCACTACATCACCATTAACACCACAGCATCACCATTAACACCACAACATCACCATTAACACCACAACATCACCATTAACACCACAACATCACCATTAAGACCACCATAGCATCACCATTAACACCACCACATCACCATCAACTCCACCATATCACCATTAACTCCACCACATCACCATTAACTCCACAACATCACCATTAACTCCACCACATCACCATTAACACCACCACAGCATCACCATTAAAAACATCACATCACCATTTCATCACCATATCACCATTAACACCACTACATCACCATTAACACCATCACATCACCATTAATACCACCACATCACCATTAACACCGCCACATCACCATTAACACCACCACATCACCATTAACACCACCACTCCATCACCATTACAAAACCATATCACCATTAACACCACCGCCACATCACCATTACATCACCATGTCACCATTAACACCACCAGATCACCATTGACACCACCACAACCCATTAACACCACCTCATCACCATTATCATCACCACTTCACCATTAACACCATCACCACATCACTATTAACAACACCACCACATCACTATTAACATCAACACATCACTATTAACACCACCACATCACTATTAACACCACCACATCACCATTAACACCACCACATCACCATTAACACCACCACATACCCATTAACACCACCACATCACCATTAACACCACCACCACATCACCATTACCACCACCACATCACCATTAACACCAACACATTACCATTAACACCACCACATCATCATTAACCCCACCACATCACCATTAACACCACCACTTCACCATTACCACCACAACATCACCATTAACACCAACACTTCACCATTAATATCACCACATCACTATTATCTCCTGCATATCACCAATAACACCAAAACATCATCATTAACACCACCACATCACCATTAACACAACAACATCACCATTAGCATCACTATTAACAACACCACAGCATCACCATTAACACCACCACATCACCTTTAACTTCACCACATCACCATTAACTCCAACACATCACCATTAACTCCGCAACATCACCATTAACACCACCACATCACCATTAACACCACCAACTCTTCACCATTAATATCACCACAT
>NC_091154.1:22901515-22939015 GCF_040958095.1 Procambarus clarkii | reverse complement strand
AAGGGCGATTTAAGTAGGATCATTGGAACACATTTGTCTCACTATTTCATTGTAAATATTTACTATTTTATGCTATAATTATCCATGTGTGGGCCTGTGTTTGGTTGCTGCATCGGATGGGCCAATAGGCCCTCTGCAGTGGTCACGTATTGTACCTCACCTCACTCCATTCTCTCCTGCCTATTTTTGTCCAGTACTCGACCTGTAAAACCACTCGTTCTGAAGATGTATTAAAATTATATTAAAAGATGTAAATATACGGAAGTACTTAAGGAAATTCCTGTTTCAATTTTCCTCCGTGGTCTGACACTGTCATATATATGTATATATATATATATGTATATATATATATATATATAAATATATATATATATATATATATATATATATATATATATATTTATATATATATATATATATATATATATATTTATATATATATATATATATATATATATATATATATATATATATATATATATATATATATATATATATATATATATATATATATGACGTGTATCGTGATCCGGCCTGTACTCCTCTTGACATACCAGAAAACATTCTAAGGAGACTACTCCAAGCCAGCACTAAAGAGGCACCCTTCTTGAGCCCGGATGGGCACATGTATAAGCAAGTAGATGGGGTCGCCATGGGTTCTCCCCTAGGTGTCCTGTTTGCGAACTTCTACATGGGTACCATCGAACAAAAGGTCTTAGTCGACATGAACTTGAAACCGGCCATATACTGCAGGTATGTTGACGACATATGTACACAGGTACCTGATGTCAGACATCTGCAGGAGCTGAAGGAGGCATTTGAGTAGAATTCTGTGTTGCGTTTCACTTACGAGATGGAGAAGGATGGGAAGCCGCCCTTTCTAGATGTAACAGTCATGGAAAGGAGCGGAGGTTTCCACACTGCAGTCTACACTAAGGAAACAAACATAGGAATGTGCCTAAATGCCAATAGCGACTGCCCCGACAGGTACAAAGGGAGTGTCGTTAACGCTTATGTCGACCGAGCTCTCAGCCACAGCTCAGGATGGAAGCAAGTCGATGAAGAACTCTGTAGGGTATGGCAGGTCCTTGTCAACAACGGCTTCTCCAATGGTTTCGTCGAAGACATCATAAGAAGGAAAGTGAAAAGCCATGCAACCTCTGAAGAGACAACTAACACAACACCTATACCCCCTATTAGACTATTTTACAGGAACTTCTTTTCCACAGCTCATAAAACGGAGGAAAGGGTCCTGAAAGATATTGTTAATAGAAACGTTATCCCTACAGACAAAAATCAGAAGATACAATTGACGATCTACTATAAAACCAAGAAAACTGCCAACCTACTCATGAGAAACTCTCCAGACACAAAGCAGAACGCTTTAAAAGAGACCAATGTCGTCTATACCTTCAAATGCCCACTTGGAGACTGTAAGCCTCAAAGAATTCAGTATATAGGCAAGACAACAACATCTCTTTCCAGGCGATTAACGATGCATAAGCAACAGGGCTCCATTAAGGAACATATAATCTCTTCCCACAACCAGACCATCACCAGAGAAGTCTTAACAAAAAACACGGAAATCATCGATAGATACAGCGATAGCAGGCGGCTAGATATCTGCGAGGCACTACACATCAAGAAGTCAACACCAGCAATCAACAGCCAATTATTGCACAACTATATTCTACCCACCTCAAGACTCCGCTCCAATATAGAAGCATCAAGAAATATGGACCAATAGGCTTTCTACAAACACTTCTATTCAATATCCATTGTTTCGTGTTCTGTCTTGTGTTGATACTTTTAATACCCTATTAATATCCTCTAATGCCACATCATCCTTCCCACCTCACTCAAATGTAATGCCACATCACCCTTCCCACCTCACTCAAATGTAGATATAAAATCAGGGAAATGCAAGTTCTAATCAGTTGTGTATTTGTGAAGTCTTTGAAAATGTAATAAGTTTTACGAAACGCGCCCGTGTCGCGTCAGACTAGAAATAAAAATGAATTTTGGAGAAGTGATTTTTGATTTACCTCCAACAGTGAAGCATAATGTACGAAAGATTGAGAAAATTCGTGTTAGAATTATTAATCTTACTTTTTCGGTCATATTTAATAAAATATATATATATATATATATATATATATATATATATATATATATACGATTGTATTATATGATTGTATATATATATATATATATACCTACATATATATATATATATATATATATATATATATATATATATATATATATATATATATATATATATATATATATATTCAAATAATTGATTAGGAATAATACCCCTTATTGGTGTTTGTGTAGATATGTTGTCGTCAATATGAGAGATCGTGAGAAAGTGAGATAAAAGAAACACAAATCTTCTCAAGCTTATAGACCCCCTGGTTGGTTATAGTTCATTAAATAATTGAAGTGTCTAGTGGTTCTATTGTGGTTGAAACTGTTGTTGATTATGGGACTGGTAGTCCGTAATATATCTGGTGAAAGTGGTGCTATGTCCAGGACATTTGTGATTCTTGATAGAGCCATCTGCATCGTCAGACAGAGAGGTGTTGTCTTGTCTATATATTGAGATCATTGGAGCTGACAGTCCCCAAGTGAACATCTGAAGACATACGGACGACGTTCGTCTCTTTCAAGGTGTTTTATTGGTGTCAGGAGAGCTCTTTTTGAGAAGGGTGGAAGTTTTAAAGGCACTTGAAAAGAAATGTGTGAGTGTGTGTGTGTATATGTGTGTGTGTGTGTACTCACCTAGCTGTATTCACCTAGTTGTGCTTGCTGGGATTGAGCCCTGGCTCTTTGGTCCCGCCTCTCAACTGTCAATCAACTGGTGTACAGATTCCTGAGACTACTGGGCTCTATCATATCTACATTTGAAATTGTGTATGGAGTCAGCCTCCACCACATCACTTCCTAGTGCATTCCATTTATTAACTACTTCGACACTAAAAAATTCTTTCTAACGTCCCTGTGGCTCATGTGGGTACTCAGTTTCCACTTGTGTCCCCTTGTTCGCGTACCACCAGTGTTGAATAGTTTATCCTTGTCTACTCGTTCGATTCCAATGAGGATTTTGTAGGTAGTGATCATGTCTTTCCTTATTCTTCTGTCTTTCAGTGTCGAAGGTGCATATCCCGCAGCCTTTCCTCATAACTCATGCCTCTTAGTTCTGGGAATAGCCTAGTGGCAGACCTTTGAACTTTTTCCTGCTTCATCTTGTGCTTGACAAGGTACGGGCTCCATGCTGGGGCCGCATACTCCAGGATTGGTCTTGCATATGTGGTATACAAGATTCTGAATGATTCCTTACACAGGTTCCTGAAGGCTGTTGTGATGTTAGCCAGCCTCACATATGCCGCAGACGTTATTCTTTTTATGTGGGCTTCAGGAGACAGGTTTGGTGTGATATCAACCCTCTAGATCTTTCTCTCTGTCCATTTCATTAAGTACTTTATCTCCTATTCTGTATCCTGTGTCTGGCCCCCAGTTTCCACCCCTAGTTTCATTACTTTGCATTTACTCGGGTTGAACTTTAACAGCCATTAGTTGGACCATTCACTCAGTCTGTCTAAATCATCTTGTAGCCTCCTACTATCATCCTCTGTTTCAATCCTCCTCATAATTTTTGCATCATCAGCAAACATTGAGAGAAACGAGTCTATACCCTCTGGGAGATCATTTACATATACCAGAATCAGTATAGGTCCAAGTACTGACCTCTGCGGGACTCCACTGGTGACGTATTCCTTATCCAAAGGAGTACTTTCCCTTTCACTCCTGCCTGCATCTCCAGCTTGTGTACTAGTCTCCTATGTGGCAATGTGTCGAAGGCTTTCTGGCAATCCAAAAATATGCAGTCTGCCCACCCCTCCCTTTCTTGCCTGATTTTTGTTGCCTGGTCGTACAATTTAATTGATCCTGTGAGGCAGGGCTTGCCATCTCTGAACCCATTTTGATGCTGTGTTACAAAGTTCTTTCGCTCCAGATGTTCCACTAGCTTTCTTCACACAATCTTCTCCATCAGCTTGCATGGTATGCAGGTACAAAAGTCCATCGTACAAGCAAACAAAAGGTAAACACATATCACATATCACATAACACATAACCAGAAAAGGTCACCACACATGAAGTGATCAACACACACAAGAGTTGATCAACACACACAAGAGGTGATCAACACACACAAGAGTTGATCAACACACACAAGAGGTGATCAACACACACACAAGAGGTGATCAACACACACAAGAGGTGATCAACACACACAAGAGGTGATCAACACACACAAGAGGTGATCAACACACACACAAGAGGTGATCAACACACACAAGAGGTGATCAACACACACAAGAGGTGATCAACACACACAAGAGGTGATCAACACACACAAGAGGTGATCAACACACACAAGAGTTGATCAACACACACAAGAGGTGATCAACACACACACAAGAGGTGATCAACACACACACAAGAGGTGATCAACACACACAAGAGTTGATCTACACACACACAAGAGGTGATCAACACACACAAGAGGTGATCAACACACACACAAGAGGTGATCAACACACACAAGAGTTGATCAACACACACACAAGAGGTGATCAACACACACAAGAGGTGATCAACACACACAAGAGTTGATCAACACACACACAAGAGGTGATCAACACACACAAGAGGTGATCAACACACACAAGAGTTGATCAACACACACAAGAGGTGATCAACACACACACAAGAGGTGATCAACACACACACAAGAGGTGATCAACACACACAAGAGTTGATCAACACACACACAAGAGGTGATCAACACACACAAGAGGTGATCAACACACACAAGAGGTGATCAACACACACAAGAGGTGATCAACACACTCAAGAGGTGATCAACAAACAACAAACACAAAAATCAACACAAACACACATTCCTCCCAGTAAACAACCCAGAATGTTTACATCAGTACAACCACCCAATTTCTTCCCAAACGATCGTTAAGTGAATTACTGCAACTCAAAACTACAAGAATTTCCTCGGCATAATTTTTTCCAACTGTAATCCACTCTCACGAGAGGAAAATAATCTCCCAAATCCCAAGATTACGTGAAGGTCTAATAGGGTAATCCCTGGATTACGTGTACGAATACATATATTGTAATCTCTGGAATTCGTGTAGGTCTACAAATAACGTAGGCCTACACGTTTCACAGTCGTTTCAGTTGACTGATTGTTTGATAATTTGACTTTCGTCAGAGTGTGTAGTTATGGACTTGCCAGGTGAGCTTAAGCGATTGGGCCATGATTTTTAAAGCTAGTTAGTTGAGTTGTAATGTTAGTTACTAACTCATTGTAAAAAATGATTCAGTTTTAGGTGGAGGAACTTTCCTTAGTCACTGCTCCTTCACTGAAGCAGTGCTTCCTTATATCACTGTTATTCACTGTTGTTACACTGAAGCAGTGCTTCCTTATATCACTGTTATTCACTGCTAATACATTGAAGCAGTGTTTCCGTTTATCACCGTTATTCACTGTTGTTACACTGAAGCAGTGCTTCATTATATCACTGTTATTCACTGCCCAGACACTGTAACAGACCTTCCCTATTATCACCATTATTCACTGCTACTTCACTGAAGCTGTGCTTACTTCCTTACAGCACACACAAAAATCAACACAAACACGAACACAAGAATCAACACACAACAATCACAAAAATCAACACACAACAAACACAATCACGAACACACATTTTGTGTTGATGTCACGCTGAAGGAGACCATATTGAATACTTCATACCCAAGACTCTACTACAAATTAGAGGTATTGTCAGGCAACATCACCGTGACAAGGTAACTGAGGAAAGGAGGATAGAAGCACAAACCAGTGAATCTGTACGATGGTACAACATGGTAGCAGCTGGCAATCCTAATCACTATGGACGAAGAGGAGGAGGACGCGGGAGAGAATCAGTAATAGCGAGAATCCGTCTTGGATACAAATATCCATGGAGATATGGAATGGCGATAACAGTTGATCAACGAAGTTGCAGAATCTGTGGTGAGAGTGATGCATACCGCCTTGACCACTATCTACGTGAATGTGAACACCTGAGAGACATTAGAAATATGTGTAGAATAATAAACCCCACATTGTTTGAGTTAGGAAAACACTATTTGTCAAATATTGATACTGTTCTTAAAAGATTCCCCCCATTTTGCACCAGCAAGATAACGTAAGCTTTTAAGGGTTGACAGATGTTAATCTTCTTGTTTGAGGAGCTGTTCACTTGAGGCAGTTAAGCAAGTCCCAGCTGTGTCTGGGTACAAGTGGATGAACAACCCAGCGGGTTTTCTTCCTTTTTGGGATTGTTGTACACGCTGCTATGGCGGTGTGTCCACTCACAGGATGAGTGTTAAAAAATTAACAAACGCAAAAATCCTCACACAACAAACACAAAAATCAACACAAACACACATTCCTCTCAGTAAGCAACCCTGAATGCCCACATCAGTACAACCACCCAATTTCTCCCAAAAGATCGTTAGGTGAATTACTGCAACTCAAAACTACAAGAAATTTTCTGCATAATTTTGGTCTTACTATAATCCACTCTCATGACAGAAATATAATCTCTCAAAACCCTGGATTACGTGTAGGTCTAAAGTAGTGTAATCCCTGGATTACGTGTACGAATACAAATATTGTAATCCCTGGATTACGTGTACGAATACAAATATTGTAATCCCTGGATTACGTGTACGAATACAAATATTGTAATCCCTGGATTACGTGTAAGAATACAAATATTGTAATCCCTGGATTACGTTTAGGTCTACAAATAACGTAGGCCTGCACGTTTCAGAGTTGTTTCAGTTGACTGATTGTTTGATAATTTGATTTTCCTCAAATTTTGTAGTTATGGGCTTGCCAGGTGAGCTTAAGCGATTGGGCCATGATTTTTAAAGCTAGTTAGTTGAGTTGTAATGTTAGTAACTAACTCATTGTAAAGAATGATTCAGTGTTAGGTGGAGGAACTTTCCTTAGTCACTTATATCACTGTTATTCACAGTAACAGTGATATAACAGTATATCACTGTTATTCGCTTCCTTATATCACTGTTATTCACTGCTCCCACACTGAAGCAGTGGTTCATTATATCATTATATATATCACTATATCGCTGTCCACTCAGCCGTCAGCCTCCTATACATATGTGTGTGTTTATTCACCTAGTTGTGATTGCGGGGGTTGAGCTCTGACTCTTTCGGTCCGCCTCTCAACTGTCAATCAACTGTTTCTACTACTACTACTTTTTTCCCACATCACACACACACACACAACCCAGGAAGCAGCCCGTGACGGCTGACTAATTCCCACGTACCTATTTACTGCAAGGTAACAGGGGCATAGGGTGAAAGAAACTCTGCCCATCGTTTCTCGCCGGCTCCTGCGTTCGAACCCGGGGCCACAGGATCACGTGTCCAGCGTGCTGTCCGCTCGGCCACCGGCTACAGTACACCAACCCGGGTACACCACCCCGTGTGTGTGTACTCACCTATTTGTGCTTGCAGGATCGAGCATTGACTCTTGGATCCCGCCTTTACAGCCATCGGTTGTTTACAGCAATGACTCCTGTCCCATTTCCCTATCATACCTAATTTTAAAGGTATGAATAGTATTTGCTTCCACAACCTGTTCCCCAAGTGCATTCCATTTTTCCACTACTCTCACGCTAAAAGAAAACTTCCTAACATCTCTGTGACTCATCTGAGTTTCCAGTTTCCACCCATGTCCCCTCGTTCTGTTATTATTACGTGTGAACATTTCATCTATTTCCACTTTGTCAATTCCCCTGAGTATTTTATATGTCCCTATCATATCTCCTCTCTCCCTTCTTTTCTCTAGTGTCGTAAGGTTCAGTTCCCTCAGACGTTCTTCATATCCCATCCCTCGTAACTCTGGGACAAGCCTCGTCGCAAACCTCTGAACCTTCTCCAGTTTCCTTATGTGTTACTTCAGGTGGGGGCTCTATGGTGGCGCGGCATCATGGAGCCGCACACACACACATGTGTGTGTGTGTGTGTGTGTGTGTACTCACCTAGTTGTACTCACATAGTTGTGCTTGCGGGGGTTGAGCTCTGGCTCTTTGGTCCCGCCTCTCAACCGTCAATCAACAGGTGTACAGGTTCCTGAGCCTATTGGACTCTATCATATCTACACTTGAAACTGTGTATGGAGTCAGCCTTCACTACATTACTTCCTAATGCATTCCATTTGTCAACCACTCTGACACTAAAAAAGTTCTTTTTAATATCTCTGTGGCTCATTTGGGCACTCAGTTTCCACCTGTATCCCCTAGTGCGTGTGCCCTTTGTGTTAAATAGCCTGTCTTTATCAACCTTGTCGATTCCCTTGAGAATCTTGAATGTGGTGATCATGTCCCCCATAACTCTTCTGTCTTCCAACGAAGTGAGGTTTAATTCCCGTAGTCTCTCCTCGTAGCTCATACCTCTCAGCTCGGGTACTAGTCTGGTGGCAAACCTTTGAACCTTTTCCAGTTTAGTCTTATGCTTGACTAGATATGGACTCCATGCTGGAGCCGCATACTCCAGGATTGGTCTGACATATGTGGTATATAATGTTCTGAAAGATTCCTTACACAAGTTTCTAAAGGCCGTTCTTATGTTAGCCAACCTGGCATATGCTGCTGATGTTATCCTCTTGATATGAGCTTCAGTGGACAGGTCTGGCGTGATATCAACCCCCAAGTCTTTCTCTCTCTCTGACTCTTGAAGTATTTTATCTCCCAAATGATATCTTGTATCTGGTCTCCTGCTTCCTAACCCTATCTTCATTACATTACATTTGCTTAGGTTAAACTCTAATAGCCATTTGTTCGACCATTCCTGCAGCTTGTCCAGGTTTTCTTGAAGCCTCAAGCTGTCCTCTGTCTTAATCCTTCTCCTCACACACACCTCTTCTTCTTTATCCTCCTCTTCTCTTAATCCTGTGTGTGTGTGTGTGTGTGTGTGTGTGTGTGTGTGTGTGTGTGTGTGTGTGTGTGTGTGTGTGTGTGTGTGTGTGTGTGTGTGTGTGTGTGTGTGTGTGTGTGTGTGTGCGCGCGCGTGAATACGTTCGCACTTGTCTGTGCATGTTTCAATAACCTCCCCCCCCCCCACCTCCACTTATTTGTATTTGTGTACAAAAATAAATCAATATCCACTCAGTTTCATAAATTGCATCTATTGTTATATTCTCACTCTCTTCTTGTATCATCTATTGGTCTAACTGCTCGCGAATTTCTGTTTTGAAAATCTATTAATTTCATGTTCACAATTATTTTTGTTTTAAAGTTCAAGGGTTAATTCAATTGATATATATAAATATATATATATATATATATATATATATATATATATATATATATATATATATATATATATATATATATATATATATATATATATATATACACATGTGTGTGTGTGTGTGTGTGCAAGTCATAGATCACTAAGTACATGACCCAGTCAGGGTCAATTAGAGTTCTCAGAATTAAAGTTCATACATAAGAAATTCCTTACTTACCTTTGTTTCAAGGTGATCTTAATCTCCAAGAGTTTCCACCAATATTCTCCAACTCGTTTTTTTATGGGGTTAAAACTTGGTGCACAAAATCATGATACTTTTCCAGCCATCAAAATCCTCTTTTCCAAACAATAAAACACATCATATAACATGAGATTAAAATCAAATTTACACACACACACTCACAAAAATATTCACTTTTATTTCTGAACCGTTTCACCCGCGAGCACTTTCTTCAAGAGAGAGAGAGAGAGGGGAGAGAGAGGGGAAGGCAGGAGACGTCACGGTAGGTCTGCTCTCGACCACGTCCGACGGACAACTGAGAGGCCCTTTACCACAGGACCGGGCCCTCGGGCCCTGGAGCGAGCGTCAGGTTGTGCAAGTTGCTCTCCCAGATATTGCTGGAACACCTCACTGATTCTTTTGGCGGTATACTTGACATCTTCCAAAAGACCCATTTCTTTCCAATTGCGCGCGTTCTTCTCTCTCACTGCCTCCTTTGAGCTGTACTTTTGGCTAAATTTGTGTTGCTTTTAGTGACTTTTTTGGGTAATGTTTGCCAAAAGATTTTATTTTTTAGGTGTTTTCGAAAACATTATCGCCTTGCGATGTTTGTATATATTTTTGGTAACTTTTATGGCGGGATGAATTGGCGCCAAAAGCTATCTCTGTTGGTGTTAATTATCGCCTCACGACATTTGAGTCAAGATTTGGGGAAATTTAGGTAAATTTGCTCTGGAACGGTTCATTATACGAGTAAATATTACGTTGATAAACAACAGTAGAGTCAAGAATATATTCACAGAGGAAATATGCCATTATAAGTCTCCTTAATCAGTTATTTTCTTCTGACTTTTATATATATATATTTTTGCTATTTTAGGCTTTTTTTATTCTTTTTCTAGACATTTTGTTTTGTTTTAATTCCTTTGTTATTCTTATGCGTGTTGACTTTTTAGTTCTTGGTGTTCTTTGTCCTTGGTGTTCTTTGTCCTTGGTGTTCTTTGTCCTTGGTGTTCTTTGTCCTTGGTGTTCTTTGTTGATGGTGTTCTTTGTCCTTGGTGTTCTTTGTCCTTGGTGTTCTTTGTTGATGGTGTTCTTTGTCCTTGGTGTTCTTTGTCCTTGGTGTTCTTTGTCCTTGGTGTTCTTTGTTGATGGTGTTCTTTGTCCTTGGTGTTGTTTGTCCTTGGTGTTGTTTGTCCTTGGTGTTCTTTGTCCTTGGTGTTCTTTGTCCTTGGTGTTGTTTGTCCTTGGTGTTCTTTGTCCTTGGTGTTCTTTGTCCTTGGTGTTGTTTGTCCTTGGTGTTCTTTGTCCTTGGTGTTCTTTGTTCTTGGTGTTCTTTGTCCTTGGTGTTCTTTGTCCTTGGTGTTGTTTGTCCTTGGTGTTCTTTGTCCTTGGTGTTCTTTGTTCTTGGTGTTCTTTGTCCTTGGTGTTCTTTGTCCTTGGTGTTCTTTGTCCTTGGTGTTCTTTGTTGATGGTGTTCTTTGTTCTTGGTGTTCTTTGTTGATGGTGTTGTTTGTTGATGGTGTTCTTTATCCTTGGTGTTCATCGTGTTTTTGTCGTGTTTTTCTTGTTGTGTTTGTTCTTGTGGTCATTGTTGATGATGGCGCTCCTCTATTTCTGGGGTTTTGGGTACAGATCCATACATAGTTCTGTACCCAAACACAGCAGCACACCACGGTCCTGAACCCAATTACTGATGTAATGCATGGTTCTGAACCCAATTACAGATGTAATGCATGGTCCTGAACCCAATTACAGAAGCACACCACGGTCCTGAACCCAATTACAGAAGCACTACACGGTCCTGAACCCAATTACAGAAGCACTACACGGTCCTGAACCCCATTACAGCAGCACACCACGGTCCTGAACCCAATTACAGCAGCACACCACGGTCCTGAACCCAATTACAGAAGCACTACACGGTCCTGAACCCAATTACAGAAGCACTACACGATCCTGAACCCAATTACAGAAGCACTACACGGTCCTGAACCCAATTACAGAAGCACTACACGGTCCTGAACCCAATTACAGCAGCACACCACGGTCCTGAACCCAATTACAGAGGCACTACACGGTCCTGAACCCAATTACAGAAGCGCTACACGGTCCTGAACCCAATTACAGAAGCACTACACGGTCCTGAACCCAATTACAGAAGCACTACACGGTCCTGAACCCAATTACAGAAGCACTACACGGTCCTGAACCCAATTACAGAAGCACTACACGGGCCTGAACCCAATTACAGAAGCACTACACGGTCCTGAACCCAATTACAGCAGCACTACACGGTCCTGAGCCCAATTACTGCAGCACTGTATGATCTTGAACCCAGTTACAGCAGCACTGCATGATCCTGACCCAAATTACAGCAGCACTGCATGATCCTGAACCCAATTACAGCAGCACTGCACGATCCAGAACCCAATTACAGCAGCACTGCATGATCCTGAACCCAATTACAGCAGCACTACATGATCCTGAACCCAATTACAGCAGCACTGCATGATCCTGACCCCAATTACAGCAGCACTGCATGATCCTGAACCCAATTACAGCAGCACTGCACGGTCCTGAACCCAATTACAGAAGCACACCACGGTTCTGAACCCAATTACAGAAGCACTGCACGGTCCTGAACCCAATTACAGAAGCACACCACGGTCCTGAACCCAATTACAGCAGCACTACACGGTCCTGAGCCCAATTACTGCAGCACTGTATGATCTTGAACCCAGTTACAGCAGCACTGCATGATCCTGACCCCAATTACAGCAGCACTGCATGATCCAGAACCCAATTACAGCAGCACTGCATGATCCTGAACCCAATTACAGCAGCACTACATGATCCTGAACCCAATTACAGCAGCACTGCATGATCCTGACCCCAATTACAGCAGCACTGCATGATCCTGAACCCAATTACAGCAGCACTGCATGATCCTGAACCCAATTACAGCAGCACTGCATGATCCTGAACCCAATTACAACAGCACTGCATGATCCTGAACCCAATTACAGCAGCACTGCACGGTCCTGAACCCAATTACAGAAGCACACCACGGTTCTGAACCCAATTACAGAAGCACTGCACGGTCCTGAACTCAATTACAGAAGCACACCACGGTCCTGAACCCAATTACAGCAGCACACCACGGTCCTGAACCCAATTACAGAAGCACTACACGGTCCTGAACCCAATTACAGAAGCACTACACGGTCCTGAACCCAATTACAGAAGCACTACACGGTCCTGAACCCAATTACAGAAGCGCTACACGGTCCTGAACCCAATTACAGAAGCGGTACACGGTCCTGAACCAAATTACAGAAGCGCTACACGGTCCTAAACCCAATTACAGAAGCGCTACACGGTCCTGAACCCAATTACAGAAGCGCTACACGGTCCTGAACCCAATTACAGAAGCGCTACACGGTCCTGAACCCAATTACAGAAGCACTACACGGTCCTGAACCCAATTACAGCAGCACTGCATGATCCTGAACCCAGTTACAGAAGCAGTGCACGGTTTTGTTCCCAAATACAATACCAGCCAATGGTCCTGTACCCCAAATACAGTAGGACCTGTAGACCTGTATCCAGTTGCAGTATCCTCCCAGGGACCTGTACCCACACTGTACCAGTATCCTCCCAGGGACCTGTACCCACACTGTACCAGTATCCTCCCAGGGACCTGTACCCACATTGTACCAGTATCCTCCCAGGGACCTGTACCCACACTGTACCAGTATCCTCCCAGGGACCTGTACCCACACTGTACCAGTATCCTCCCAGGGACCTGTACCCACACTGTACCAGTATCCTCCCAGGGACCTGTACCCACATTGTACCAGTATCCTCCCAGGGACCTGTACCCACACTGTACCAGTATCCTCCCAGGGACCTGTACCCACACTGTACCAGTATCCTCCCAGGGACCTGTACCCACACTGTACCAGTATCCTCCCAGGGACCTGTACCCACATTGGGCCGCACCCTATGGGGCTGACCCTGAGTTATACAGGACTCTGTAGGATGAACAAGCCAACACAGAGGATCCTATGAACTGAAAATTATTATTCCTAAGACGATTCCCAACAGAGCGCTGAACTTATCGAAGAACGCGCGTTCTTTCATAAGTTCAGCGTTCTGTTAAGGTCCTGCGTTCTCTGACAAGGACCTGCGTTCTGTGATAAGGCCCAGCGTTCTCTGATAAGGTCGTGCGTTCTCTGACAAGATCCAGCGTTTTCTGATAAGGTCCTCGCGTTCTCTGATAAGGTCCTGCGTTCTCTGACAAGATCTTGCGTTCTCTGACAAGATCCAGCGTTTTCTGATAAGGTCGTGCGTTCTCTGATAAGGTCCTGCGCTTTCTAATAAGGTCCTCGCGTTCTCTGATAAGGTTCTGCGTTCTCTGATAAGGTCCTGCGTTCTCTGATAAGGTCCTGCGTTCTCTGATAAGGTCCTCGCGTTCTCTGATAAGGTTCTGCGTTCTCTGATAAGGTCCTGCGTTCTCTGATAAGGTCCTCGCGTTCTCTGATAAGGTCCTGCGTTCTCTGATAAGGTCCTCGCGTTCTCTGATAAGGTTCTGCGTTCTCTGATAAGGTCCTGCGTTCTCTGATAAGGTCCTGCGTTCTCTGATAAGGTCCTCGCGTTCTCTGACAAAGTTCTCGCGTTCTGTGATAAAGTCCTGCGTTCACTGGCAAGGTGTTCGCGTTCTCTAACAAGGTCCTGCGTTCTCTGACAAGGTCCTGCGTTCTCTAACAAGGTCCTGCGTTCTCTAACAAGGTCCTGCGTTCTCTGACAAGGTCCTGCGTTCTCTAACAAGGTCCTGCGTTCTCTAACAAGGTCCTGCGTTCTCTGACAAGGTCCTGCGTTCTCTAACAAGGTCCTGCGTTCTCTAACAAGGTCCTGCGTTCTCTGACAAGGTCCTGCGTTCTCTGACAAGGTCCTGTGTTCTCTGGCAAGGTCCTGCGTTCTCTGACAAGGTCCTGCGTTCTCTGACCACACTGGTGTTCATCACCTACCTGGAACCTTGATTATATTGCGTTCATCTGCGTTCTCATTAGGTAAAGTTCTTATTTTGCGTTCTCAGTCATGCTGATTGGTGCTCTATCACACGAATGTTCTCTGATGGAATGGGCTCCGTTCCAATCCTGTGTTTCTTGGGATTGTGTCCCAATTTTGTGTTGTGGGGGATTGTGTTCCAACCTTGTGTTCTTGGCGATTGTGTTCCAATCTGGTCTTCCAGGAGATTGTGTTCCAATCTTGTATTTTTCAGCGGTCATTGTCTCTCAGTGTTGCTGTATTCTGTAGGAGAACTGTCCCAGTTCTCTTCTCCCAGTGTGGGACAACTGTCCCACGTGTCTTCTCCCAGGGTGGGACAACTGTCCCAGTCTTGAATGCATCTGTGGGGCGTCTGGGCCAAGCTTGAGCTCTTCAAGCGTGTCTCTCTCCCAAGCCTTAGCGCCTCTGCTTCCCTTCCAAGCTCTTCTGCTGTGGTTCTGTCCCAAGCTTGGCCTCCACGCCGGACATATACCAGGACCCCCAAGCTGGAGTATTGACCAAGCTTGGCCTCCACGCCGGACATATACCAGGACCCCCCAAGCTGTAGTATTGACCAAGCTTGGCCACCACGCCGGACATATACCAGGACCCCCCAAGCTGGAGTATTGACCAAGCTTAGCCACCACGCCGGACATATACCAGGACCCCCAAGCTGGAGTATTGACCAAGCTTGGCCACCACGCCGGACATATACCAGGACCCCCCAAGCTGGAGTATTGACCAAGCTTGGCCACCACGCCGGACAAATACCAGGACCCCCAAGCTGGGGTATTGAGCAAGCTTGAGCGGGCCGAGGCCTCAACACCTCTCACAATGTGCTAGAGGTGAGAGGATCGACCCGTGTGCGGGAATATCTTATTCCAGAAGCCCAAGTGCCTCTCTGAGGCCAGGGATCAGGGCGGCTTCCCAGGGTGAGGAGCAGCTGCGAGGTATAAGGTATAAGGGGACATGTCTGGGGTCGTATCTGGGGTCGTATCTGGGGGCATTGGTATAGTGCTTGGAGGTATAAGGTATAGGGGAACATGTCTGGGGTCGTATCTGGGGGCATTGGTATAGTGCTTGGAGGTATAAGGTATAGGGGAACATGTCTGGTTTCGTATCTGGGGGCATTGGTATGGTGCTTGGAGGTATAAGGAATAAGGGCTCCTTTTTGGAGTAAAGTTTGTGGGTATTAATGTGACGCTTGGAGGTATAAGGGTATAAGGGTACATTCTAGGGTCATCTTTAATAGTATTGGTGTGGCGCTTGGTAGTATAAGGGTTAAAAGACACCTTTTTTGGGTACCCTTATATTCTTGGAGTATAAGGGTACCCCAGTGGTGTTTGGAGTGGTATTTGGGAACTGGGGGAGGTTTGGAGTACTGTTGTACTAGGAGTGACATATATATGTTTCTTGAATATAGGGAAGTATCAGGGTGACGTGTATAGGGAAGTATCATGGGTAAGGTGTATAGAGAAGTATCAGGGTAACATGTACAGGGAAGTATCAGGGTAACATGTACAGGGAAGTATCAGGGTAACAAGTATAAGGAAGTATCAGGGTAACAAGTATAAGGAAGTATCAGGGGTAAGGTGTATAGGGAAGTATCAGGGGTAAGGTGTATAGGGAAGTATCAGGGTAACAAGTATAAGGAAGTATCAGGGATAAGGTGTATAGGGAAGTATCAGGGATAAGGTGTATAGAGAAGTATCAGGGTAAGGTGTATAGGGAAGTATCACGTAAGGTGTATAGGGAAGTATCAGGGTAACAAGTATAAGGAAGCATCAGGGTAAGGTGTATAGGGAAGTATGAGGTAAGGTGTACAGGGAAGTATCAGGGATAAGGTGTATAGGGAAGTATCAGGGGTAAGGTGTACAGGGAAGTATCAGGGGTAAGGTGTACAGGGAAGTATCAGGGGTAAGGTGTATAGGGAAGTATCAGGGTAACAAGTATAAGGAAGTATCAGGGTAAGGTGTATAGGGAAGTATGAGGTAAGGTGTACAGGGAAGTATCAGGGGTAAGGTGTACAGGGAAGTATCAGGGGTAAGGTGTACAGGGAAGTATCAGGGGTAAGGTGTACAGGGAAGTATCAGGGGTAAGGTGTACAGGGAAGTATCAGGGGTAAGGTGTATAGGGAAGTATCAGGAGTAAGGTGTACAGGGAAGTATGAGGGGTAAGGTGTACAGGGAAGTATGAGGGGTAAGGTGTACAGGGAAGTATCAGGGGTAAGGTGTATAGGGAAGTATCAGGGGGTAAGGTGTATATGGAAGTATCAGGGGTAAGGTGTATAGGGAAGTATCAGGCGTAAGGTGTATAAGGAAATATCAGGGGTAAGGTGTACAGGGAAGTATCAGGGGTAAGGTGTATAAGGGTAACTCTGGGAGTCTGAGAGTTGCAGACAATAAACACCGTAAACAATCAGTAGTAGACAATGGCTGAATGATTGTCCCGAGAACCACAGCTGAGGTCCTCTGTGTGTGTGTGTGTGTGTGTGTGTGTGTGTGTGTGTGTGTGTGTGTGTGTGTGTGTGTGTGTGTGTGTGTGTGTGTGTGTGTGTGTGTGTGTGTGTGTGTGTGTGTGTGTGTGTGTACTCACCTAGTTGTACTCACCTAGTTGTGCTTGCGGGGGTTGAGCTCTGGCTCTTTGGTCCCGCCTCTCAACCGTCAATCAACAGGTGTACAGGTTCCTGAGCCTATTGGGCTCTATCATATCTACACTTGAAACTGTGTATGGAGTCAGCCTCCACCACATTGCTTCCTAATGCATTCCATTTGTCAACCACTCTGACACTAAAAAAGTTCTTTCTAATATCTCTGTGGCTCATTTGGGCACTCAGTTTCCACCTGTGTCCCCTAGTGCGTGTGCCCCTTGTGTTAAATAGCCTATCTTTATCAACCCTGTCGATTCCCTTGAGAATCTTGAATGTGGTGATCATGTCCCCCCTAACTCTTCTGTCTTCCAACGAAGTGAGGTTCAATTCCCGTAGTCTCTCCTCGTAGCTCATACCTCTCAGCTCGGGTACTAGTCTGGTGGCAAACCTTTGAACCTTTTCCAGTTTACTCTTATGCTTGACTAGATATGGACTCCATGCTGGAGCCGCATACTCCAGGATTGGTCTGACATATGTGGTATATAATGTTCTGAAAGATTCCTTACACATGTTTCTAAAGGCCGTTCTTATGTTAGCCAACCTGGCATATGCTGCTGATGTTATCCTCTTGATATGAGCTTCAGGGGACAGGTCTGGCGTGATATCAACCCCCAGGTCTTTCTCTCTCTCTGACTCTTGAAGTATTTCATCTCCCAAGTGATACCTTGTATCTGGTCTCCTGCTTCCTACTCCTATCTTCATTACATTACATTTGCTTGGGTTAAACTCTAACATCCATTTGTTCGACCATTCCTGCAGCTTGTCCAGGTCTTCTTGATGCCTCAAGCTGTCCTCCTCTGTCTTAATCCTTCTCATAATTTTGGCGTCGTCAGCAAACATTGAGAGGAATGAGTCTATACCCTCTGGGAGATAATTTACGTATATCAGAAACAGGATAGGTCCAAGCACAGAGCCCTGTGGGACTCCACTGGTGACTTCCCGCCATTCTGAGGTCTCACCCCTCACTATAACTCTCTGCTTCCTATTGCTTAGGTACTCCCTTATACACTGGAGCGCCCTACCAGTTACTCCTGCATGTTTCTCCAGCTTATGCATCAACCTTTTATGGGGTACTGTGTCAAAGGCTTTCCGACAGTCCAAAAAAATGCAGTCCGCCCATCCTTCTCTTTCTTGCTTAATCTTTGTCACCTGATCATAGAATTCTATCAAGCCTGTAAGGCAAGATTTACCCTCCCTGAACCAATGTTGATGGGTTGTCACGAAGTCTCTTCTCTCCAGATGTGTTACTAGGTTTTTTCTCACGATCTTCTCCATCACCTTGCATGGTATACAAGTTAAGGACACTGGCCTGTAGTTCAGTGCCTCTTGTCTGTCACCCTTTTTAAATATTGGTACTACATTAGCAGTCTTCCATACATCTGGTAGGTCTCCCGTTTCCAGTGACCTACTATACACTATGGAGAGTGGCAAGCTAAGTGCTCCTGCACACTCTTTCAATACCCATGGTGAGATTCCATCCGGCCCAACAGCTTTTCTCACATCCAGCTCCAATAGGTGCTTCTTGACCTCATCTCTTGTAATTTCGAACCTTTCCAAGGTCACCTGGTTTGCTGCCACCTCTCCTAGCACCGTGACTTCTCCCTGTTCTATTGTAAAGACCTCCTGGAACTTTTTGTTGAGTTCTTCACACATCTCTTTGTCATTCTCTGTGTACCTGTCCTCGCCCACCCTAAGTTTCATCACCTGTTCCTTCACTGTTGTCTTCCTCCTGATGTGACTGTGTAGTAGCTTTGGTTCGGTCTTGGCTTTATTAGCTATATCATTTTCATACCTTTTCTCAGCTGCTCTTCTCACACTGACATACTCGTTCCTGGTTCTCTGGTATCTCTCTCTACTTTCTGGTGTTCTGTTATTACGGAAGTTCCTCCATGCCCTTTTGTTCAGCTCCTTTGCTTTCATACATTCCCTATTAAACCACGGATTCTTCCTCTGCTTCTCTGTTTTTTCCTGTCGGGCTGGGACAAACCTGCTTACAGCCTCCTGACATTTTTGGGTGACATAGTCCATCATGTCTTGTACAGACTTAGTTCCGAGTTCTGTGTCCCAATGTATATCCCATAGGAATTTATTCATCTCCTCATAGTTTCCCTTTCGGTACGCCAGCCCTTTGTTTCCCAGTTCTTTTTTGGGGGTGATAATTCCTAGCTCAACCAGCTCTCTCTCTCTCTCTCTCTCTCTCTCTCTCTCTCTCTCTCTCTCTCTCTCTCTCTCTCTCTCTCTCTCTCTCTCTCTCTCTCTCTCTCTCTCTCTCTCTCTCTCTCTCTCTCTCTCTCTCTCTCTCTCTCTCTCTCTCTCTCTCTCTCTCTCTCTCTCTCTCTCTCTCTCTCTGAGTCTGCTCCTGTCTTATATGTTGACACGAAAAATCTTTCTCTTCCAACAACTGGGTAAAACTGCCTTCACAATTGACTCATAAAAGACCAGTGGAATACTGTGCCAGGCGTTGCAAGGCGCTGTGCAACAACCTTGTAACAGCCAAGAAACAGCCTTGCAACAGCCTTGTAACAGCCAAGAAACAGCCTTGTAACAGCCTTGTAACAGCCATGAAACAGCCTTGTAACAGCCTTGTAACAGCCAAGAAACAGCCTTGTAACAGCCTTGTAACAGCCATGAAACAGCCTTGTAACAGCCTTATAACAGCCATGAAACAGCCTTGCAACAGCCTTGCAACAGCCTTGCAACAGCCTTGCAACAGCCTTGCAACAGCCTTGCAACAGCCTTGCAACAGCCTTGCAACAGCCTTGGTGAAATATAATCTGGTCAACATTGCTTTATTCTCATAGTGATGATGTTAGGTATCTCATTATTTCCTCTGCTGTTATCACAGGTTTTGTCACTGACAGGTGTGCAGGTCCCTCCGCCTCCCACAGGGGGAACCGGCCCCCGCCACCCGTCAAGGCCCCTGGTGTTGACCTCCATTATTGTCTCCTCGTCTCTCATCTTCCTCAGCATGTAGTCTCCTCGTCTCTCATCTTCCTCAGCATGTAGTCTCCTTGTCTCTCATCTTCCTCAGCATGTTGTCTCCTTGTTTCTCATCTTCCTCAGCATGTAGTCTCCTCGTCTCTCACCTTCCTCAGCATGTAGTCTCCTCGTCTCTCACCTTCCTCAGCATGTAGTCTACTCGTCTCTCACCTTCCTCAGCATGTAGTCTCCTCGTCTCTCACCTTCCTCAGCATGTAGTCTCCTCGTCTCTCACCTTCCTCAGCATGTAGTCTCCTCGTCTCTCACCTTCCTCAGCATGTAGTCTCCTCGTCTCTCACCTTCCTCAGCATGTAGTCTCCTCGTCTCTCACCTTCCTCAGCATGTAGTCTCCTCGTCTCTCACCTTCCTCAGCATGTAGTCTCCTCGTCTCTCATCTTCCTCAGCATGTAGTCTCCACGTCTCTCATCTTCCTCAGCATAAGGAAGCCTACTGGGCTAAGTAGCTCTATCTTATCTACATTTGAAACTGTGTATGGAGTCAGCCTCCACCACATCACTGCGTAATGCATTTCATCTGTTAACTACTGTGACAAAGTTCTTTCTAACGTCTCTGTGGCTCATTTGGGTACTACGTTTCCACCTGTGTCCCCTTGTTCGTATTCCAACTGTGCTAAAGAGTTTCCTTGTCCACCATGTAAATTCCCTTGAGAATTTTGTAGGTGGTTATCATGTCTCCCCTTACTCTTCTGTCTTCCAGGGACATGAGATTCAGCTCCTATAGCCTTTCCTCGTAGCTCATACCACTCAGTTCCGGGACTAGTATGGTGGCATACCGTTGAATTTTCTCTAACTTTGTCTTGTGATTAACTAGGTATTGGCTCCAGGCTGGAGCTGCATACTAAGAGATTGGTGTGACATACGTAGTATACAAGATCTTAAACGATTCCTTACCTAAGTTTCCAAAAGCATTGCTTATGTTGGCCAGTCTAGCATTTACAGCTGATGATATCCTTTTGGTGTCGGGCTCTGAGGACAGGTTCGGTGTGACATTACCCACCAGGTCGTGTGTGTACTTGTGTGTGTGTGTGTGTGTGTGTGTGTGTGTGTGTGTGTGTGTGTGTGTGTGTGTGTGTGTGTGTGTGTGTGTGTGTGTGTGTGTGTGTGTGTGTGTGTGTGTGTGTGTGTGTGTGTGTGTGTGTGTGTGTGTGTGTGTGTGTGTGTGTGTGTGTGTGTGTGTGTGTGTGGGCGCGTGTGTGTGACAGTTTCTCCGTGTCAAAGTTAGGTCATCTCGCCCCCAAAGTGAGGTGAGGAAAGTTTAAGATCTTGTCTCACTACCAACAAGGTTCACAACTTTAACACCAGCATTAGCCTTGAGGTTCCTTCTCCTTAGAGCTTTAACCCTTCATGGTGTTGCCCACAAGCCTCCTGGGGTCAGCATCTCCAGCCTCACGTGTTGGTAGTGTTGATCATATGCTCGGCTTTTGTCTATATCTCCATCCTTCTCTCTTTATAACATTTTTCATGAAGACTCGGTTTCCAGCCACAGCATTACTATCCTTACATTGTTACACCCGTTCTGGAGTCAGCGGTTCCAGCCTACATCGCTAATGGTGTCACTTCTTGTCTCCTGTGTCAAACTTTTTCAGCTTCCAGGAAACTCTTTTTAAAGAATTCAGGAGCCACAACTTGCAGCCATCTTGAGCCACTGATAATAGTCTCCTGAAGTCTCTTCTTAACGCTTCCAGGAGCCACAACTTGCAGCTATCTTGAGCCACTGATAACAGCCTCCAGGAGTCTCTTCTTAAAGCTTCCAGGAGCCACAACTTCCAGGCTATATCCTTAATCCTGAAGACAAAACATTCTGTCTCGTGGAACAACGGTTTTCCAATAGCCATAGCCAGTGAAGCAAAAGTAGCGTGACCTGTCTGTGAGAAAGCTCCAGGATCACGGGTGTCGAACCCGCGCTCTGAGTCTGCCCACAGGAAAAGCCCGATTAACTACAGCGGTGAGGCGCCCTGGAGGAAGCAGAGAAGGTGCTGTTTAGCTCGGAGCTGGAGAGGGTTGATGGACTACAGTGATGAACCACCCTATTGAGGTAGAACACTACGTAAGAACATAAGAACAAAAGAACATAAGAACAGAGGAACCTTTGTGTTAGGTAAACAGTAGTACGCCTGTTTGTCCATACGAGGCAGCTCCTATTGGTCCCTACGAGGCGCTCCTATTGGTACCTACCAGGCAGCTCCTATTGGCCTATACGAGGCAGCTCTTATTGCTCATTACGAGGCTCCTTCTATTGGTCCATGCGAAGCAACTACTTTTGGCCTATACGAAATAAGTCCTATGCAAATTGTGACGGTAAAGCGTTGGTGTTCGGCTGTTTCAAGAGCTAGGGGCAGGGCCTCGTCACATAACAAAAAAAAAAAGAGAAAGTTTGTCCTTTCGTCTGTGGTAAGGTAATGGGAAGACACACAAAACACAAGTATATAAACAATGAAATTTTAATTACTCTAGAAAACAAGACATGAATAAAGACAATCTCATAAAATTCAACACTGGTCAACAAACAAAATAACATGAATAATTACTGGCAATGAAAAGTTACTCTAAGACCAGAATGCAAAAATATTGATAGCAATATAAATTAAATAATGGGTGCTGGAATACTGGCTTCAAGCTGCCACCTCCCTTAGTACACGAAAGCCAAGGCTTAGTCTACTAGCGAGAGATGTCAATTCCAAGGAGCACAGAGATATTCTGACGAGTACGGCGTGCTGCTGCCCAGACGTCGACTCTCGGTGGTGGTGTGAGTGCAGGTGCGGCGAGACATCAGCCAATCAGCAACAGGCAGGCGGAGGATGAGCAGTTTGCTGGTTACGGCGGCTGTGGCTGGTGTCTGGGTGTGCATGGTACAATTTGCTTCCTGGGCAAAACGTTTGGCGATACTGGTGGACGTATCTTCTATATAGTATCTTGTACTTTAACGACGTATTGATGTAGGGAAGAGCAGGCTCAATCTCTTGAAAAAGATTATCGTCACAACTCTCCCCCGAAGCCAGCGGTTCTGGAAGAAGTTACATCTTCATGTGGTGGAGTGATAGTTGGAGTTGCTTCTACTTCATAGACTCTGGACAGGGCGTCGGCTATGATGTTGTCAGAACCCTTAATATAGCGGATCTCCAGGTTGAAATCTTGCAGATATAAAGCCCATCGTAGAAGACGTTGGTTATTGAATTGGGCTTGATGTAAGAAGCGGAGAGGATTGTGGTCTGAGAAGATGGTGGTAGACCTGGCACCTTGTAGGTATGGAGCAAAGTGCTGGAGATTCAGGACGATGGAGAGTAGCTCCTTCTCGATAGTGCTGTAGTTCCTCTGGTGGGGTTTCAACTTGTAGCTGTAGTAGCTGACAGGTAGAACCTCCTCGCCTCGTTGCTGCATCAGGACACCACCGATGCCGGTACCACTGGCGTCGACATGAAGGACGAAAGGCTTGGTGATATCTGGCGAGGCGAGAATGGGATTAGAACAGAGGAGGAATTTGAGTTGTTCGAAAGCAACGGTTTGCTGCATGGTCCAATTATACCGTTGCTTGGGACTGGTTAAAGTAATTAATGGTGTTGCTACCTTACCTTGGGGTTTTGGCACCAAGATACAGGGTAAGGCCCAGGGGGACTCACAAGGTGTAGCCAGTCCATGATCCAAGAGGTACTGCACCTCAGCACGCACGACTTCCTTCTTGCTAGGGCTGATTCGGTAGAAGAGTTGACGAATCGGCCGGGTGTCAGGGAGCAGTTGGATGTCGTGCTGGGTAACCTTACACTCTTGTGGATCATCTCGGAACAACTCCTGATGTTCTTTGACGATCTTGACGAGAGGTGCACTATGATTGTCCTGAAAATAATTGTGAAGATCAGTTAGGATTTCCGAATTGGAAAGCGCTGACTCCTTGTCAGTGCTTTCGGGAGGAGAAGCAGGGAAGGTCTCACTGTGGATGTATGGCTCTTTAAAGGAAGAGTAGGTTATCATGACAGTGGGAGGAGTACCGTTATATAGCGTCAGGAGGTTGACGTGGCACAATTGAGTCTTCCGCCGCCTATCTGGAGTCTCTAGAACGTAGTTGTGGTTGTTTCTGCACTCCTTGATGCGGTAGGGTCCTGAAAACCTGTTTTGTAAAGGAGAACCTGGGATAGGGAAATAAGTAAGCACGAAGTCTCCCGGTTTAAATTTCCTTACTTTGCTGGTCTGGTCGTAATGAGTCTTCATCCTCTCCTGTGCTTTCAATAGATTATCTTGGGCAAAACTGTGGACTCTCTCTAGAATGTGTTGTAGGTTTTGAAGAAACTGGGGCACATTCTGATGCTCACTGAAGGTGGCATCACGTAGAGAGTCTTTGAAAGCCTTGAGGGGAGTACGGCACTTACGTCCGTAGAGCATCTCATAAGGAGATACTCCTAGAGACTCATTGGGAAGACTTCTATAGATACACATTATCAGGTCAATTTGCTTATCCCAATCCTTAGAGGTTTCATTACAAAACTTCTTTAGGAGTGCTTTAATAGTCTGATGACTACGCTCAAGAGAACCCTGTGAAGCAGGATGATAGGGGCTGGACAATACCTGTTTGATGTTGAACTCTTCCAGTGTCCTCTTGAAGAGATCACTGGTGAAGTTGGTGCCACAGTCGCTCTGAACCTCCCTTGGAAATCCATACTGGGTGAAGATCTTCAATAAGTGTTTCACAACCGTAGCAGCCGTAATGTTCTTTACTGGAACTGCTATGGGGAATCTGGTGGTAGGACACAGGATGGGTAAGATATAGGCGTTACCTGAACTGGTCCGAGGTAAAGGACTAACGCAGTCTATAATAAGTCCGTGGAAAGGTTCCGCAGGCACCTGTATGGGAGTCAGTGGCGCTCTGGGGATAGAGATGTTCGGTTTACCTGCCATCTGACATGTATGACACTGTTTGACGTACAGTTTGACGCTATTTACCATACCTGGCCAGTAGTAGTCTTGACGGATTCCGTGGTAGGTCTTGTTAAATCCGTAGTGGGAGAGTGCTCCGTGGGCCAGGTGTAGAATAGTGGGCCGCAGGCTGGCAGGAATCACTAGTTGTTCGACGTTGGCCCAATCGTCCTCCTCCTTCAGTTTACTGGGTCTATATCTGCGGTAGAGCAACTCGTTCTCTAGGAAGAACCCAGGAATACTGTCAGGCTGAGTCTCAGCCTGGAAAAACAATGGTGTCAAGGTAAGATCTTCCCTCTGTAACTTACGGAACTCCAACTTGGTCAGATTCGGGGGTAGTTTCTGAGGGTCTTGAGGGACAGCGGTAGCAGTAGAGTCAGCTGGCTGTGGACGTGCGGCTTGTGCACGGGTGGTCACTAAAACCGGAGGAGAAACTTCATCACTCTCTTGAACCTTTGCTGGAACATACTCAAAGATGGGATTGTCCACTACAGAGGTACACACCTGGGGTTTGTCCATGACGATCAGGTTGGTCGGTTGCAGGTCTTCTGCCAAGTCGTTGCCCAGGAGAAGTTGCACTCCAGGCATGGGAAAAGGCTTTTCCCTGATGGCGACTTGGACTTCTCCGGTCACGAAGGGACAATCCAGGTGGACTCTGGCGAGAGGATAAGGAGTAGTAGCAGTGAGGTCAGTGATGAAGACAGTTTCTCCGGTGTAGGCGATATTGGGCACAGCTGATTTCAAAATAATCGATTGAAGAGCCGCTGTGTCCCTCAAGATCTTCAGTTTGAAACGTCCCTCCGGATTTGAACCGTTGGCAGAGACAGTTCCAGTATACAGGTGTTTACTGAAAAGAGAAAGATCATTAACATGAACACCAACATTCATCACAGGCTTACCGGACTTAGGAGGAGTCTGTTTGGGTTTAGGTGATTCGGTATTTCCTTTGTATTGAGACTTACCACATTTATCTATGGTATGTCCATAGAGTTTACAATACTTACAGTACAATTGCGAGCCAGCTTGATCGGTACTCACTTTCTCGTAACTGTACCACGACTTCTTACTGGAAGATGGTTCTGGTGTCAGCCGGTGGATGAGGCTGTAAGTGTCAGCCGACTTAGCACACTTTAGGTAGTCGGTTTCTTCTTTATCTGATAAATATAGACGGACAGGAGGCGGCACACGCCTCAAGAATTCTTCAACTAGCATCAGGTTGACGAGTTCTGCAAAGGTAGAGACATGTGCTGCTTCCAGCCATTTCATAAAATATCTCCTTTTGGTATTAGCAAATTCGAGAAAGGTAGTGGTACTTGCCTTCAGGTGATCACGGAATTTCCTTCGATAACTTTCGGTGGAGAGAAGGTAGGCGTCCAACACTGCTTGTTTCAGAGTCTGGTAGTCATTCTCAGTCGCCAAAGTACTGAGTGTAACTGCAGCTCTACCTGTAAGATGTACTCTGAGAAGGGTTGCCCATTGGTTGGCAGGCCAACTAAGTTGATTAGCAAGGATTTCAAAGGTGGTAAAAAACACGTCAACTTCTGTCTCTACGAATGGTGGCATTAACTTACTTGCATGTGATATACTGAAACTGACAGGAAGATTGGCGGTATCTTGCTGGCGTTGAGCGAGGTGTGTAGTTTCCAACGCGAATTCTCGTTGACGACATTCCATAGCCAGAGTTGCTTGTTGTTTGTCATGTTCGCGTTGCATCTCCAATTGGCGTTGTTTTGTTTCAAGCTGTACTCGTTCCCGCTCACGGAGTATTGCAATCTCACGTTCTTGTTCTTCCTTTCGTATGGCAGCTGCTTCCCTTTGCTGCTCACGTTCGATCTTGGCCAGCTCTAGTTTGAGTTTCATCGTTGCCAAATCAGTTTTATCTGCAATAAAGTAAGTTTCGTGAGTTTCAGAGTCTATCTTACCTTGCTCTAAGAGATGATCCAGTAACAGGTTATGAATTTCATTTTTGTTGGCTTGGTAGGGAACTTCTAGTTGATACTCATGTGCAAGAGTTTGTAATTCAGTCCTCTTGGCACGACTTAGAGTCCCTATTTTATCTGCTGGATCTGTACGGAAAGCTTGGAGACGAAACAGGGTGAAATTAGCAAATAAATGCACAACGAATATACTGTTGTGATATGGTGAATGTCAGAAACAGGACAACGTGGCAACTGGTACCTATCCTGTGGAATCTTTAACAATTAAAGTTAAGTACAAGATGTTAAATGATTAATTTAAATCAAAGGCGCAGGAAATCTTGTACCCGGTACTCATGTAAGTGGATAAGGGCAAGAAAATCCTACTAAACAAATGAAACAGAGTTTCGAAAACAAATGAAACAGTTAATTGCCTCAAAAGTGAATTAGGTAGTCCAAGAATGTAGGCATACCTTGCCGAGTCTCTATAGGACATAAGCAAGTTTTTCCCACTGAAATTAATATGATACTTACAGAATTAGCGAACTTTTGTGCTCTGAAAAAGAAGGCTAATTCCCTACCAATGTAAATATCATCATCTCTGACCGACGTGTAGGGGTGCGAGGCGTCAACTGGTGACGAGAACTGCTGCTGAGGTCCCAATTCAGCAACTAAAGTTCGTGCGAGAGGAACTATGGCCCTTTTTATCCTCCTACTGTCAGATTGCAGAAGATTAGGTGCACTTGACCCGGGGACAGACCACTGTACCAGGGTACCAATATCATGATCTGCCGAAAATATGAGAAATATCCTAGGGACAAAAGATGGTAAACACGAGTAATAACACGGAGGGAGAGATGACCAATTAAGAGAATGACTGAGGCCTACAGTCACCACGTAATCCAAAGTTGTCTCACCTTCACCATATGCTACTCTCGGAATGCACAATACACACAGCACCATATGAAAATAAAATTGAATATTAAAAATAGTGAAAAGCTACGTTACCAAAGCCAAATACGCTTACCATAAATTTACAACTTGGCACCAGTACCTGAGTGAAGCTCCTAGGACAGGCCCCCACGTAATGTGACGGTAAAGCGTTGGTGTTCGGCTGTTTCAAGAGCTGGGGGCAGGGCCTCGTCACATAACAAAAAAAAAAGAGAAAGTTTGTCCTTTCGTCTGTGGTAAGGTAATGGGAAGACACACAAAACACAAGTATATAAACAATGAAATTTTAATTTCTCTAGAAAACAAGACATGAATAAAGACAATCTCATAAAATTCAACACTGGTCAACAAACAAAATAACATGAATAATCACTGGCAATGAAAAGTTACTCTAAGACCAGAATGCAAAAATAGTGATAGCAATATAAATTAAATAATGGGTGCTGGAATACTGGCTTCAAGCTGCCACCTTCCTTAGTACACGAAAGCCAAGGCTTAGTCTACTAGCGAGAGATGTCAACTCCAAGGAGCACAGAGATATTCTGACGAGTACGGCGTGCTGCTGCCCAGACGTCGACTCTCGGTGGTGGTGTGAGTGCAGGTGCGGCGAGACATCAGCCAATCAGCAACAGGCAGGCGGAGGATGAGCAGTTTGCTGGTTACGGCGGCTGTGGCTGGTGTCGGGGTGTGCATGGTACGATTTGCTTCCTGGGCAAAACGTTTGGCGATACTGGTGGACGTATCTTCTATATAGTATCTTGTACTTTAACGACGTAATGATGTAGGGAAGAGCAGGCTCAATCTCTTGAAAGAGATTATCGTCACAATATCCTTACAGCTTAACATGACGGAATGTATACATCTGGGGCGAAGAATATTGACTGACGTGACTCAGGTTGTTCAGTTGGTCACAGAAACGACGTGTATAGTGACGACACGTCCCAGCTCCTACACTGTGAACAACGACGTTTATAGTGACGACACGTCCCAGCTCCCACACTGTGAACAACGACATGTATAGTGACGACACGTCCCAGCTCCCACACTGTGAACAACGACGTGTATAGTGACGACACGTCCCAGCTCCCACACTGTGAACAACGACATGTATAGTGACGACACGCCCCAGCTCCCACACTGTGAACAACGACGTGTATAGTGACGACACGTCCCAGCTCCCACACTGTGAACAACGACGTGTATAGTGACGACACGTCCCAGCTCCCACACTGTGAACAACGACGTGTATAGTGACGACACGTCCCAGCTCCCACACTGTGAACAACGACGTGTATAGTGACGACACGTCCCAGCTCCCACACTGTGAACAACGACGTGTATAGTGACGACACGTCCCAGTTCCTACACTGTGAACAAAGCTGAAAGAACAAATGAAAGCAGAAACCACGTTCAAAATGCAGTGAAATCAAGCTATAGAGAGAGAACGCAATATGACGGATCTGGGATTAATGATATCGGAGAATCAGACGTTTAAAGAAGACAGTAAAGTTGTTATCTAAACTGCATGATAATGACAGGTTGGATAGCCAGAACCTTTCATTCAAGAGATGTCATGTCAGTAAGTATACGTAATGCTAACAATAACAGCCCCCATTATAACCTGCAGTTGTTGACCTGGAGAGCGTGCAGAAGTAGACTACAGCCCAAATACCATCAATAACATGTATAAATTAATAGTACCGCTTAAAATAGCTCAATGTGTATTCCCAAGAGGTCAGGTGAGAGAGAGATACATAATAACATTCACACGGAAAATAATAGACGGACAGATCCAAACCTGCACATGGAAACAACACCACATGAGACCAGGAGGCATGGCAGGATGTGCAGAATACCCCCGTTGAAAAGCAAAGGTGCAATAGGTACTCTGAGGAACAATTTTTTCATCATTAAGGAACGAAGTCATTTCTACACTCTCTATACATCACTAGCCAACCACTCTCGATGTTCAGAAGAAAACTTAATAAACCCATGCAATGGATATTTGATCAATTAGACTGTGACTCCTACAGCGGCATTTGAGACGCTGCTTGGGTGTATGTCTCGTCAGAGACTGGGCCGCGGAGGACATTAATCAGCTGAGGCAGGAACAGAGGTAACTGAAATCTGATGGGACATTCCCGCAGAGTTTTCTTGCTGGAATCAGCTGATATATTGGATCAGGGTCTTACACCTGCTAAAAATATGTATCCCTCTACGTCATCGCTTCTCTTTATATATCAAATGGAGCCTAATCTATCCTAATCTAACCCATCTCAAGGCATTCTAACCAAACCTAACCTAACCACTCACCAGAAGATATAATGACCAGACCACTCACCAGAAGATATGATGACCAGACCACTCACCAGAAAATATAATGACCAGACCACTCACCAGAAGATATAATGACCAGACCACTCACCAGAGGATATAATGATCAGACCACTCACCAGAAGATATAATGACCAATCCACTCACCAGAAGAT
This sequence comes from Procambarus clarkii, assembly GCF_040958095.1. NCBI lineage: Eukaryota > Metazoa > Arthropoda > Malacostraca > Decapoda > Cambaridae > Procambarus > Procambarus clarkii. Next base: position 22,908,421 of record NC_091154.1, on the reverse strand, counting down.
ATAATGACCAATCCACTCACCAGAAGATATAATGACCAATCCACTCACCAGAAGATATAATGACCACACACCAGAAGATGAGCAGACGACGACGCTTCGGTCCGTCCTGGACCTTAACAACTCGTGGTCCAGTACCACTTGACAATGGTCCAGGAAGGACCGAAACGTGGAAGACTCTCCGTCTTCTGATGTGTTGTTTGGTCAACACAATAGATAAATAGATGTTACATAATCTTTATTCATTAATGTTTCTTCATGTGGAATTATTTACATTTTCTTCAGGTTATCTTGAGATGATTTCGGGGCTTAGCGTCCCCGCGGCCCGGTCCTCGACCAGGCCTCCTTTTTGTTACACATTCCCAGGAAGTAGCCCGTATCAGCTGTCTAACTCCCAGGTACCTATTTACTGCTAGGTTAACAGGGGCATTAGAGTGATAGAATCTGAGCCTCTTTGTTTCCACCTCCGCCGAGGATCGAACCTGGAAACTTAGTACTATGAATACTGAGCGCTGAGCACACAGCCGTCAGGCTCCATTATTATTATAAGGAAATTATATTCAATTTTTGCTTAGAAATGAAGATTATTGAAAATTGTCTTTAGAGATATTTGTTTATGTCAACTTTTAGTTTTCCAACGAATGTTTGTCAGGAGTTTTATTAGTTTAAATGCGATCTTGTCTTGCTGTTGGTCAATTAAAACGATTACTATTAATTAAGATTTTATTTAATTGATGTTAATTTATGTTTGTAGAGGCTGCGGGGATCTTGAACCTCGGAGCCACCGCAAGGTATTACAATTATTTTTTATTAAAACATGTATTTTTCTGGAGTTTTTATCTTTATATGGTAGACTATCTTCCCTCCTAAATGGTAGATGTCTTCCCCACTCAATAGGTAAATGTCTTACCCCCAAATGGTAGATTGTCTCCAGCGTTAAAAGGTAGACTATCTTCCTCATTTTGTTAGTCAATGTCCCAAAGGATATAAAGTATATTTCGATCTACAGTATACTCTAGTAACAGTATACTCTAGCAACAGTATACTCTAACAACAGTATACACTAGCAACAGTTTACTCTAGCAACAGTTTACTCTAGCAACAGAATAAATTAGCAACGGTATACTCTAGCAAAAGTTTGCTCTATCAACAGTATACTCTAGCAACAGTATACTCTAGGAACAGTATACTCAAGCAACAGTCTTCTCTAGAAACAATATACTCTAGCAACAGTATACTCTAGCAATAGTATACTCTAGCAACAGTATACTCTAGCAACAGTATACTCTAGCAACAGTATACTCTAGCAACAGTATACTCTAGCAACAGTATACTCTAGCAAATGTATACTCTAGCAACCGTATACTCTAGCAACAGTATACTCTAGCAACAGTATACTCTAGCAATAGTATACTCTAGCAAATGTGTACTCTAGCAAAAGTATACTCTAGGAACAGTATACTCTAGCAATAGTATACTCTAGCAACAGTATACTCTAGCAACAGTTTACTCTAGCAACAGTATACTCTAGCAACAGTATACTCTAGCAACAGTATACTCTAGCAACAGTATACTCTAGCAACAGTATACTCTAGCAATAGTATACTCTAGCAAATGTGTACTCTAGCAACAGTATACTCTAGCAACAGTATACTCTAGAACAGTATACTCTAGCAACAGTATACTCTAGCAACAGTATACTCTAGCAACAGTATACTCTAGCAACAGTATACTCTAACAATAGTATACTCTAGCAACAGTATACTCTAGCAACAGTTTCCTCTAGCAACAGTATACTCTAGCAACAGTATACTCTAGAAACAATATACTCTAGCAACAGTATACTCTAGCAACAGTATACTCTAGAAACAATATACTCTAGCAACAGTATACTCTAGCAACAGTATACTCTAGCAACAGTATACTCTGGCAACAGTATACTCTAGAAACAATATACTCTAGCAACAATTTACTCTAGCAACAGTTTACTCTAGCATCAGTATACTCTAGCATCAGTATACTCTAGCAACAGTTTACTCTAGTTACTCTAGTTTACTCTAGTAACTCTAGTATACCCTAGCAAATGTGTACTCTAGCAACAGTATACTCTAGCAACAGTATACTCTAGCAACAGTATACTCTAGCAACAGTTTACTCTAGTAACAGTATACTCTAGCAAATGTGTACTCTAGCAACAGTATACTCTAGCAACAGTATACTCTAGCAACAGTATACTCTAGCAACAGTATACTCTAGCAACAGTATACTCTAGCAACAGTATACTCTAGCAACAGTTTACTCTAGCAACAGTATACTCTAGCAAATGTGTACTCTAGCAACAGTATACTCTAGCAACATTACACTCTAGCAACTGTTTAATCTAGCAACTGTTTAATCTAGCAACAGTATACTCTAGCAACAGTATACTCTAGCACCAGTATACACTGGCAACAGTATACTCTAGCAACAGTATACTCTAGCAACAGTTTACTCTAGCAACAGTATACTCTAGCAACAGTATACTCTAGAAACAATATACTCTAGCAACAGTATACTCTAGCAACAGTATACTCTAGAAACAATATACTCTAGCAACAGTATACTCTAGCAACAGTATACTCTAGCAACAGTATACTCTAGCAACAGTATACTCTAGAAACAATATACTCTAGCAACAGTATACTCTAGCAACAGTATACTCTAGCAACAGTATACTCTAGAAACAATATACTCTAGCAACAGTTTACTCTAGCATCAGTATACTCTAGCAACAGTATACTCTAGCAACCGTATACTCTAGCAACAGTATACTCTAGCAACAGTATACTCTAGAAACAATATACTCTAGCAACAGTATACTCTAGCATCAGTATACTCTAGCAACAATTTACTCTAGCAACAGTTTACTCTAGCATCAGTATACTCTAGCAACAGTATACTCTAGCAACAGTTTACTCTAGTAACAGTATACCCTTGCAAATGTGTACTCTAGCAACAGTATACTCTAGCAACAGTTTACTCTAGTAACAGTATACTCTAGCAAATGTGTACTCTAGCAACAGTATACTCTAGCAACACTACACTCTAGCAACTGTTTAATCTAGCAACAGTATACTCTAGCAACAGTATACTCTAGCAACAGTATACTCTAGCAACACTACACTCTAGTAACTGTTTAATCTAGCAACAGTTTACTCTAGCAACAGTATACTCTAGCAAATGTGTACTCTAGCAACAGTATACTCTAGCAACACTGCACTCTAGCAACTGTTTAATCTAGCAACAGTTTACTCTAGCAACAGTATACTCAAGCAACAGTATACTCTAGCAACAGTATACTCTAGCAACAGTTTACTCTAGCAACATTATACTCTAGCAACAGTTTACTCTAGCAACAGTTTACTCTAGCAAATGTGTACTCTAGCAACAGTATACTCTAGCAACAGTATACTCTAGCACCAGTATACACTGGCAACAGTATGCTCTAGTAACAGTTTAATCTAGCATATACTCTAGCAACAGTGTACTCCACTAATAGTATACTCTACGAACAGTATACTCTAGTAACAGTATACTCTAGCAATAGTATACTCTACTAACAGTATACTCTAGCAACAGTTTACTCTACCAACAGTATACTCTAGCATCAGTTTACTCTAGCAACAGTTTACTCTAGCAACAGTATACTCTAGCAACAGTATACTCTAGCAACAGTATACTCTAGCAACAGTTTACTCTAGTAACAGTATACTCTAGCAAATGTGTACTCTAGCAACAGTATACTCTAGCAACACTACACTCTAGCAACTGTTTAATCTAGCAACAGTATACTCTAGCAACAGTATACTCTAGCAACAGTATACTCTAGTAACTGTTTAATCTAGCAACAGTTTACTCTAGCAACAGTATACTCTAGCAAATGTGTACTCTAGCAACAGTATACTCTAGCAACACTGCACTCTAGCAACTGTTTAATCTAGCAACAGTTTACTCTAGCAACAGTATACTCAAGCAACAGTATACTCTAGCAACAGTATACTCTAGCAACAGTTTACTCTAGCAACATTATACTCTAGCAACAGTTTACTCTAGCAACAGTTTACTCTAGCAAATGTGTACTCTAGCAACAGTATACTCTAGCAACAGTATACTCTAGCACCAGTATACACTGGCAACAGTATGCTCTAGTAACAGTTTAATCTAGCATATACTCTAGCAACAGTGTACTCCACTAATAGTATACTCTACGAACAGTATACTCTAGTAACAGTATACTCTAGCAATAGTATACTCTACTAACAGTATACTCTAGCAACAGTTTACTCTACCAACAGTATACTCTAGCAACAGTTTACTCTAGCAACAGTATACTCTACTAACAGTATACTCTAGCAACAGTATACTCTACTAACAGTATACTCTAGCAACAGTTTACTCTACCGACAGTATACTCTAGGAACAGTATACTCATTCATGAGTTTACATTACTAATTTAAAGATTACTTCAAATTTACTTTTTGTTTCTTAACACTTAATATATTTTAACTCTGATACATAAAGCTCAAGTTAAGTCTTCATAATGTTCAAGTTCTTCCTGTTAATTATCGTCTTATTCAAGGAAACTTGAACTAAGAGATTATAGCTTGGTAAGGTGAATATGATTGGTTTTGGAGGTCTTCAATGGTCGCTATATGGAGGTCTTCAGTGTTCGCTTTATGGAGGTCTTCAGTGTTCGCCTTATGGAGGTCTTCTCTTTTCGCAAAATCAAGTTTTTAAATCCTTTACTTTCAAGGTGATTTACACACTATATTAACCAACTTGGCCTCATAAGGTTATAATGCCTGTGGATAAAAGGATATAATTTGAAATTTTGCAATAAGAAAAAGGCCACATTTTTGTAACAATGATTGTGTAGAGCGCGACAGAGAAGAATTTAACCAAACCTTAATTTGCCTTTGCTTAGTATAGCACCTATTTGTACTATATGAGGAGGGGACCTGACAGCTGAGTGGACAGCGCTCAGGATTCGTTATCGCAAGGTTCCGCGTTCGATCCCCGGTGGAGACAGAAACTAATGGGCAGAGTTTCTTTTGCCCTGATGCCTCCGTTCACCTAGCATTAAATAGGTACCTGGGAGTTAGACAGCTGCTACGGGCTGCTTCCTGGGGATGTGTAACAAAAAGGAGGCCTGGTCGAGAAATCGTCTCAAGATAACCTTAAGATAACCTCAAGATGAAATGTATATCAGGCCACAGGGTAACTACCCAAGACTACTGTAGTTATCGCTCTACTTTTGTCGTGGCTTTTGAAGATGAACAAAAGTCAAAACTTGAGTCTTTTTTGTTTTCGGAGTATCAATCTATGGCGCAATAGTATTTGTTGAAAAAAAACATCTTTTATAGGATTGATGGCTATTACCATCAAAAGGTGGAGGGGGGGGGGGGTATAAAACCTAAAACGTTTCCATAATCATAATAAAATTACCAATAATAGACAAAAATTTACTTGTCTAGTAATGAATTAAAATTTATCAATGAATTAAAAAAAATAATTGGATATTTGAAAAATGGAGAAAAATATCATTGTATACCGTGACCAATATTACATAAATGACCGGCAGTAGAGAATCTACCATATAAAATGTAATTGACGATTTAAATACAAATTGACGATTTAACAATTATAAATGAAACAATTATAGAATTCGAAGACTTGCAAGGAGAAAAAAATATTCTGAATGTAAATCTTTGTGTTCAGACTTTTGTTATCAAGGGCACTGGAGGTGGCTATCATCAATTTATCAGCTTTTAATTTGTGCCAGTCACAGGCTTGGGGCCCTCACAGTCAGAGGCTTGGGGCCCTCACAGTCAGAGGCTTGGGGTCCTCACAGTCAGAGGCTTGGGGCCCTCACAGGGAAAAGGCTTGGGGGTCCTCACAGGGAAAAGGCTTGAGGCCCTCACAGGGAAAAGGCTTAGGGTCCTCACAGGAAAAAGGCTTGAGGCCCTCACAGGGAAAAGGCTTGGGGGTCCTCACAGGGAAAAGGCTTGAGGCCCTCACAGGGAAAAGGCTTAGGGTCCTCACAGGGAAAAGGCTTGGGGTCCGCGCAGGAAAAAGGCTTGGGGTCCTCACAGGGAAAAGGCTTGAGGCCCTCACAGGGAAAAGGCTTGGGGTCCTCACAGGGAAAAGGCTTGGGGTCCGCGCAGGAAAAAGGCTTGGGGGTCCTCACAGGAAAAAGGCTTGGGGTCCTCACAGGAAAAAGGCTTGGGGTCCTCACAGGGAAAAGGCTTGGGGTCCGCGCAGGAAAAAGGCTTGGGGTCCTCACAGTAACAAGGCTTGGGGCCCCTCACAGGAAAAAGGCTTGGGGTCCTCACAGTAACAAGGCTTGGGGTCCTCACAGGAGATAGGCTTGGGGTCCCCACAGGAGATAGGCTTGGGGCCCTCACAGGAAAAAGGCTTGGGGTCCTCACAGGAAAAAGGCTTGGGGTCCTCACAGGAAAAAGGCTTGGGGTACTCACAGGAGAAAGGCTTGGGGTCCTCAAAGGAAAAAGGCTTGGGGTCCTCACAGGAAAAAGGTTTGGGGTCCTCACAGGAAAAAGGCTTGGGGTCCTCACAGGAAAAAGGCTTGGGGTCCTCACAGGGAAAAGGCTTGGGGTCCTCACAGGAGAAAGGCTTGGGGTCCTCACAGGAAAAAGGCTTGGGGTCCTCACAGGAGAAAGGCTTGGGGTCCTCACAGGAAAAAGGCTTGGGGTCCTCACAGGAGAAAGGCTTGGGGTCCTCACAGGAAAAAGGCTTGGGGTCCTCACAGGAGAAAGGCTTGGGGTCCTCACAGGAAAAAGGCTTGGGGTCCTCACAGGAGAAAGGCTTGGGGTCCTCACAGGAAAAAGGCTTGGGGTCCTCACAGTAACAAGG
>NC_091154.1:22891515-22896515 GCF_040958095.1 Procambarus clarkii | reverse complement strand
GGAGGTGAAATCCTGCAAGAGTCAAATAGAGAGAAAGACCTGGGGGTTGATATCACACCGAACCTGTCCCCAGAGGCCCACATCAAAAGAATATCATCAGCGGCATATGCTAGACTGGCCAACATAAGAACTGCCTTTAGAAACTTGTGTAAGGAATCTTTCAGAACCCTGTATACCACTTATGTAAGACCAATCCTGGAGTATGCAGCTCCAGCCTGGAGTCCATGCCTAGTTAAACACAAGACAAAGTTAGAGAAGATTCAGCGGTATGCCACCAGGCTCGTCCCGGAACTGAGAGGATTGAGCTACGAGGAAAGGCTAAAGGAGCTGAACCTCACATCCCTGGAAAACAGAAGAGTAAGGGGAGACATGATAACCACCTACAAAATTCTCACGGGGAATTGACAGGGTGGACAAAGACAAACTCTTCAGCACGGGTAGGACACGAACAAGGGGACACAGGTGGAAACTTAGTACCCAGATGAGCCACAGAGACGTTAGAAAGAATTTTTTCAGTGTCAGAGTAGTTAATAAATGGAATGCACTAGGAAGTGATGTGGTGGAGGCTGACTCCATACACAGTTTCAAATGTAGATATGATAGAGCCCAGTAGGCTCAGGAATCTGTACACCAGTTGATTGACAGTTGAGAGGCGGGACCAAAGAGCCAAAGCTCAACCCCCGCAAGCACAATTAGGTGAGTACAATTAGGTGAGTACACTCACACACACACACACACAAACTCACTCACACACACACACACACAATTATGGACTACTAATTATGGGAGACTTCAACCATGGGTAGATAGATTGGAAGAACAGAGACCCGCATGGAGGACCAGAAACATGGAGAGCTAAGCTGCTGGACGTGGCAACAAGAAACTTTCTAAGCCAGCACATCAAAGCACCAACATGAATGAGAGGAGAAGATGAACCAGCAATGCTTGATTTGATATTTACCCTAAATGAGTGGGATATAAGGGAAGTTAAGATGGAAGCGCCCTTGGGAATGAGTGACCACAGTGTATTGAACTTTGAGTACCTGGTAGAGCTAGGACTTATCTCCCCCAAAAAAGAACTAGGAATCAAAAGGCTGGCATACCGAAAGGGAAATTATGAACAGATGAGAAGTTTCCTAAGTGAAATACCTTGGGACACAGACCTCAGAGATAAGTCTGTACAGGGTATGATGGACTATGTTACCCAAAAGTGTCAGGAGGCAGTAAACAGGTTCATCCCAGCCCAAAGGGAAAAATCCGAGAAGCAACAGAAGAATCCATGGTATAATAGGGCATGTATGGAAGCGAAGAAACTGAACAAAAGGGCGTGGAGGAACTTCCGGAATAACAGAACACCAGAAAGCAGAGAAAGATACCAGAGAACCAGGAATGTGTACGTCAGGGTGAGAAGAGAAGCAGAGAAACGTTTTAAAAATGATATAGCAAACAAAGCCAAGACCGAACCAAAGCTACTCCACAGTCACATCAGAAGGAAAACAACAGTGAAAGAACAGGTATTGAAACTTCGAACAAGCGGGGACAGGTATACACAGAATGACAGAGAGGTGTGTGAAGAACTCAACAAGAGGTTCCAGGAGGTCTTCACAATAGAACAAGGTGAGGTCACTGTACTAGGAAAAAGGGAGGTAAACCAGGCGGCCTTGGAAGAGTTCGAAATTACGAGAGAGGAGGTCAAGAGACACCTGCTGGATCTGGATGTTAGAAAGGCTGTTGGTCCAGATGGGAACTCACCATGGATACTGAATGAGTGTGCAGAGGCACTTTGCTTGCCACTCTCTATAGTGTATAGTAAGTCACTGGAGACGGGAGACCTACCAGAAATATGGAAGATGGCGAATGTGGTCCCAATATACAAAAAGGGCGACAGGCAAGAGGCACTGAACTACAGGCCAGTGTCCTTGACTTGTATACCATGCAAGGTGATGGAGAAGATCGTGAGAAAAAACCTGGTAACACATCTGGAGAGAAGGGACTTCGTGACAAATCGCCAACATGGGTTCAGGGAGGGTAAATCTTGCCTTACAGGCTTGATAGAATTCTACGATCAGGTGACAAAGATTAAGCAAGAAAGAGAGGGCTGGGCGGACTGCATTTTCTTGGATTGTCGGAAAGCCTTTGACACAGTACCGCATAAGAGGCTGGTACATAAGCTGGAGAGACAGGCAGGTGTAGCTGGTAAGGTGCTCCAGTGGATAAGGGAGTATCTAAGCAATACGAAGCAAAGAGTTACGGTGAGGGGTGAGACCTCCGAATGGCGTGAAGTCACCAGTGGAGTCCCACAGGGCTCTGTACTCGGTCCTATCTTGTTTCTGATATATGTAAATGATCTCCCGGAGGGTATCGATTCATTTCTCTCAATGTTTGCGGACGATGCCAAAATTATGAGAAGGATTAAAACAGAAGAGGACTGTTTGAGGCTTCAAGAAGACCTAGACAAGCTGAAGGAATGGTCGAACAAATGATTGTTAGAGTTTAACCCAACCAAATGTAATGTAATGAAGATAGGTGTAGGGAGCAGGAGGCCAGATACAAGATATCATCTGGAAGAGGAAATTCTTCAGGAGTCAGAGAAGGAAAAAGACTTGGGGGTTGATATCACGCCAGACCTGTCTCCTGCAGCACATATCAAGCGGATAACATCAGCGGCATATGCCAGGCTGGCCAACATACGAACGGCATTCAGAAACTTGTGTAAAGAATCATTCAGAACTTTGTATACCACATATGTCAGGCCAATCCTGGAGTATGCAGCCCCAGCATGGAGTCCATATCTAGTCAAGGATAAGACTAAACTGGAAAAGGTTCAAAGGTTTGCCACCAGACTAGTACCCGAGCTGAGAGGTATGAGCTACGAGGAGAGACTACGGGAATTAAACCTCACTTCGCTGGAAGACAGAAGAGTTAGGGGGGACATGATCACCACATTCAAGATTCTGAAGGGAATTGATAGGGTAGATAAAGACAGTCTATTTAACACAAGGGGAACACGCACAAGGGGACACAGGTGGAAACTGAGTGCCCAAATGAGCCACAGAGATATTAGAAACTTATTTCTATTATTCGTTCCTCTCAATGTTTGCTGATGATGCAAAAATTATGAGGAGGATCAAGACAGAGGAAGATAGCATGAGGCTACAAGATGACCAAGACAAACTGAAAGAATGGTCCCACAAATGGCTACTAAAGTTCAACCCAAGTAAATGTAAGGTAATGATACTACGAGGAGGAACTAGGAGGCCAGGCACTGGATACCGAATGGGAGATGAAGTTCTTCACGAAACGGACAGAGAGAAAGAACTAGGAGTAGATATCACGCCAAACCTGTCTCCTGTCGGATATAAGGGAAGAGCACAGTGTATTGATCTTTGAGTACCTGGTAGAGCTAGGAATTATCTCCCCAAAAATGAATTGGGAAACAAAATACTGGCGTACGGAAATTATGAGGATATGAGAAAATACCTAAGGGATATACCATAGGACACAGAACTCAGAACTAAGTCCGTACAAGACATGATGGACTATGGCACCCAAAAGTGTCAGGAGGCAGTAAACAGGTTTATCCCGGCCCGACAGGAACAATCAGAGATGCAAAAGAACAATCCGTGGTTTAATAGGGCATGTATGAAAGGAAATGAGCTGAACAAAAGGGCGTGGAGGAACTTACGAAATAACAGAACACCAGAAAGTAGAGAGATACCAGAGAACCAGGAACGAGAGTATGATAGTGTGAGAAGAGAAGTTGAGAAAAAGTATGAAAATGATTTAGCTAATAAAGCCAAGACCGAACCAAAGCTACTACTCAGTCATATCAGGAGGAAAACAACAGTGAAGGAACAGGTGATGAAACTTAGAACGGGTGAGGACAGGAATACAGAGAATGACAAAGAGGTGTGTGAAGAACTCAACAAGAGGTTCCAGGAGGTCTTCAGAATAGAACAACCTGAGGTCACTGCTCTAGGAGAGGTGGCAGTAAACCAGGCGGCCTTGGAAGGGGTGCGAAATTACAAGAGATGAAGTCAAGAGGCACCTGTTGGATCTGGACGTAAGAAAGGCTGTTAGCCCATACGGAAAGAAATTATGAGAATGATATTGCGATCAAAGCAAAAAGCAACCTAAATTACTACACAGCCATATAAGAAGAAAAATGTTGGTGAACGACCAAGTGACAACACTAACGAAAGTAGAGGGGGCATATATAGAAAGTGACAAGGAAGTCTGTGAGGTCCCATTGTCACAAGAGATAACCCTAGATGAAAGACTATCAGATATAGAGGTGACAGCAGAAGAGGCAATGAAACAATTGACAACACAGGATGCAACTAAAGCGGTTGGACCTGACAAAGCACCACAGTGGATATTAAAAGAGGCAGCGCAGGCCCTCAGCGTGCCTCTGGCAAGGATCTTTAATGGGATACTTATTTCGGGAGAATTGCCCAGTTGCTGGAAGAAGGCAAATGTACCGATTTTCAAGAAAGGTGATAGGGAGGAGGCACTTAACTACAGACCCGTATTCCTGACAAGCATCCCCTGTTAAATACTTGAAAGAATAATTAGGCTAAGACTTGTTGCACACCTGGAGAACGTTAGGTTTGTAAATAAACATCACCATGGGTTCTGAAAAGTGAAATCTTGTCTAACAAACCTTTTGGAACTCTATGATAAAATAACGAGGATAAGGAAGCACAGAGAAAGTTGGGCAGACTGCATATTTATAGACTGCCAAAAAAGCCTTTGATTCATCACCGAACATGAGACTGCTAATCAAACTTGAGAGACAGGCAGGAGTAAGCGGAAAGGCCCCTAGCATGAGCAAGGAACTACCTAACAGGAAGGAGCCAGAGAGTAACGGTAAGGGGCGAGAAGTCGGACTGGCGAATAGTAACGAGTTGAGTACCTCAAGGATCAGTGCTGGGAACAATTCTATTTCTAATATACGTTAATGACATGTTTACAGGAGTAGAGTCCTACATGTCGATTTT
>NC_091154.1:22881515-22886515 GCF_040958095.1 Procambarus clarkii | reverse complement strand
ACCAGTACAGACCAGCACAGACCAGCACAGACCAGCACAGACCAGCAAAGACCAATACAATCCAACACAGACTAGCACAGACCAGTACAGACAGCACAGACAGTACAGACAGCACAGACAGTACAGACAGTACAGACCAGTATAGACCAGTACACACCAGCACACTCCAGTACAGAGAACCACAGACCAGCACAGAGAACAACAGACCAGCACAGACCAGAACAGACCAGCGTAGACCGGCACAGACCAGCATAGACCACTACAGACTAGCACAGATCAGTACAGACCAGCGCAGACCAGCACAAAAAACACAGACCACTACAGAACAGCACAGACCAGCAGAGAGAACGACAGACCAGCACAGACCAGAAGAGACCAGTACAGACCAGCACAGACGATCACAGAGAACCACAGACCAGAAGTGAACAGCACATACCAGCATAGACCAGCACTGAGAACCACAGACCAGCACTGAGAACCACAGACCAGCACTGAGAACCACAGACCAGCACTGAGAACCACAGACCAGCACTGAGAACCACAGACCAGCACTGAGAACCACAGACCAGCACTGAGAACCACAGACCAGAAGTGACCCACACAGACCAGCACAGACCAGAACAGACCAGTACTAAGAACCACAGACCAGAAGTGACCCGCACAGACCAGTACTGAGAACCCTAGACCAGAAGTGACCCGCACAGACCAGCACAGACCAGAAAAGACCAGCACAGACGATCACAGAGAACCACAGACCAGCACAGACCAGCACAGAGAACCACAGACCAGAAGTGACAAGCACAGACCAGCACAGAGTACCACAGACCAGCACAGACCAGAGCAGAGAACCACAGCCCCTTCTAGCACCCCTGTTCCAGACCCTCCCAGCCCCCTCACACTCCAAACCCCCAGGTCCCCCATCCTAGGCTCACCCATCCCAGACATCCCTTGCCCCCCAACTCCAGTCGAATCAACAGAAACTGAGAATGGACAGAAGAGAGTCAGCTTCAAGGTCATGTACACGAACATAGATGGGATTACAAACAAGGCCAGTGAACTTAGGGAAAGAACACAAGAAGTAAACCCAGATGAAATTGGACTCACAGAAACAAAACTGTCAGGAATCATAACGAATGCGGTGTGTCTTCAGGACAGAGAGAGAGGAAGAGAGGGAAGGAAAGGGAGGAGGCGGAGTGGCTCTACTGATGAGAAAGGAATGGAGTTTCGAGGAGATGGTTATTCCGGACTGTGAAGGGTTCAGAGACTTCATCACAGGGACCATGACGATGGGAAGACCAAGAGTAGTAGTAGCAGTGATATATACCCACCACCAAATGAAAGAAGACCCAGGCAAGAGTATGACATAAACAACATGGCAGCTAACATTATCATTGAGAGAGCAGCCGCTGCTGCCTGTAGAAACCGATCCCATCTGCTCATCATGAGAGACTTTAATCATGGAAGGATAGACTGGGAAAACAGGGAACCACATGGAGGTGAAGAAATATGGAGAGCGAAACTGCTAGAGGTGACGACTAGAAACTTTTTAAGTCAGCATGTCAAGGGTCCCATCAGAATGAGAGGCAATGATGAACCAGCAAGACTCGACCTAGTAATCACTCTGAACGATTCAGATATAAGGGAAATCGGTCTTGAAGCTCCTGTGGATATGAGTGATCACTGTATACTGTTGTTTGAATATCTGGTCGAAGAAGGGTTAATGTACTCAAGGAAGGGACCAGAAAACAAGAGGCCGGCATTCCGGAAGGGAAATTATGAGGAGATGAGAAAATTCCTAACTGAAATAGCTTGGGAAACAGAGCTCAGAGGAAAGACGGTTCAAGACATGATGGACTACATCACACAGAAGTGTAACGAGGTAGCAGACAAGTACGTCCCAGTCCAAAAGAAAAAAAATGAAATGGAAATGAGAAGCCCATGGTTTAATCAGAGTTGCAAGCTAGCAAAGCAGCTAAGTAAAAGGGCATGGAGAAACTATAGAAACAACAGAACACTAGAGAGCAGAGAAAGATACCAGAGCGCCACGAATTAATACGTCAGGGTGAGACGAGAGGTAGAGAGACAATATGAAAATGACATAGCGAGCAAGGGAAAGACTCAACCCAAACCGCTGCATAGCCACATCAGGAAGAAAACAACAGTGAAGAAACTGAGGATAGGGGCAGAAAGATTCACTACAAACGACAAGGAAGTGTGCGAGGAACTCAATAAGAAATTCCAGGAAGTCTTCACCTCAGAGCAAGGAGAAGTCCCAGAGATAGAGGAGGGAATACCAACCCAGACACCACTAGAGGAGTTTGAGATTACCAGTGGGGAGGTGAGGAAGCATCTGCTAGATTTGGACGGGACAAAGGCTATAGGCCCGGATGGAATCTCACCATGGATCCTTAAGGAAGGAGCAGAGGCTCTGTGCCTACCACTCTCCATAGTGTACAACAAGTCACTGGTAACTGGCGAACTGCCAAAAATTTGGAAGACGGCCAATGTAGTCCCAATATACAAGAAGGGTGATAGGCAGGAGGCACTGAACTACAGGCCAGTGTCCCTAACTTGCATTCCATGCAAGATGATGGAAAAGATTGTGCGTAAAAAGCTAGTGGAACATCTGGAGCAAAAGAACTTTGTAACACAACATCAACATGGGTTCAGAGATGGCAAATCATGCCCAACAGGATTAATTGAGTTCTATGACCAGGCAACAAAAATCAGGCAAGAGAGAGAGCGCTGGGCAGACTGCATATTTCTGGACTGCCAGAAAGCTTTTGACACAGTACCACATACGAGACTAGTGCACAAACTGGAGATGCAGGCAGGAGTGAAAGGGAAGGTAAGAAAACACTGGATAAGAGAGTACCTAAGTAACAGGGCACAGCGAATCACCGTGAGAGGTGAGGTCTCGGAGTGGCGGGGAGTCACCAGTGGAGTCCCACAAGGATCAGTCCTTGGACCTATACTGTTTCTGATATACGTAAATGATCTTCCAGAAGGAATTGACTCGTTCCTCTCGATGTTTGCTGATGACGCGAAAATTATGAGGAGGATCAGGACAGAGGAGGATAGTATGAGGCTACAAGATGACCTAGACAAACTGAAGGAATGGTCTGACAAATGGCTACTAAAGTTCAACCCAAGTAAATGTAAGGTAATGAAACTAGGAGGAGGAACTAGGAGGCCAGTCACTGATACCGAATGGGAGATGAAGTTCTTCACGAAACGGACAGAGAGAAAGAACTAGGAGTTGATATCACGCCAAACCTGTCTCCTGAAGCCCAAATCAAAAGAATAACATCAGCGGCCTATGCGAGGCTGGCTAACATCAGAACTGCTTTCAGAAACCTGTGTAAGGAATCCTTCAGAACCTTGTATACCACATATGTAAGGCCAATCCTGGAGTATGCAGCCCCAGCATGGAGTCCATACCTAGTCAAGCACAAGACGAAGCTGGAAAAAGTTCAGAGGTATGCCACTAGGTTAGTCCCAGAACTAAGAGGCATGAGTTATGAGGACGGACTACGTGAACTGCACCTCACGTCGCTGGAAGACAGAAGAGCTAGGGGGGACATGATCACCACATACAAAATAGCCAGGGGAATTGACAGGGTGGACAAGGATGGATTATTTAACACGGGTGGCACACGCACAAGGAAACACAGGTGGAAGCTGAGTACCCAAATGAGCCACAGAGACATTAGAAAGAACTTTTTCAGTGTCAGAGTAGTTAGTAAATGGAATGCACTAGGAAGGGATGTGGTGGAGGCTGACTCCATACACAGTTTCAAAAGTAGAAATGACAGAGCCCAGTAGGCTCAGGAATCTGTACATCACTTGATTGACGGTTGATTGGCGGGACCAAAGAGGCAGAGCTCAACCCCCGAAACACAACTAAGTGAGTACAACTAGGTGAATACAGACCAGCAAAGGCCAGTAAAGACCAGCACAGACCAGTACAGAGCAGTACAGACCAGCACAAACCTGAACAGACCGGCACAGACCAGCACAGACAATTTACAGACCAGTAAAGAAAAGCATAGACCAGTACAGACCAGCACAGACCAGTATAGACCAACATAGAGCAGAACAGAGCACCACAGACCGGCACAGACAAACACAGATCAGCACAGACCAACATAGAGGAGAACAGAACACCACAGCCCAGCACAGACCATCACAGACCAGCACAGATCAGCACAGACCAGCACAAACCGGCACAGAGCAGCACAGACCATCACAGTCCAGCAGAGACCAGCACAGACAAGCACAGACCAACACAGACGACCAAAGACCAGAACATACCAGCACAGACCAGTACAGACAGGTACAGTCCAGCACAGTCCAACACAGACCAGCACAGACCAGCACAAAGCAGCAGAGACCAGCACAGAACAGCACAGACCAGCACAGACCAGCAAGGACATGCGCACAAACCAGCACAAACCAGCACAGACCAGCACAGACCAGCAAGGACATGCGCACAAACCAGCACAGACCAGCACAGACCAGCACAGACCAGCACACGTTGATACTGTCCTGTTTCACAGCCAAACTTTTAGTTTCATGCAGAAAAAATTCTTTACTTTCCATGTAATTCAAGTTTGTATTTATTATTCAAACTTCTGGCCTCTGTGATTTCATGAAAGGTGAAAAACCAGAAAATTAGGAGGAGGATTCGAACCTGTCATCCTGTGTTCTCTTTACACACACACCTCAATGGGGAAGATCTCCACACATGATACAACAGAAATATTAGTTAACTATTAGACATTAGACTAGTTATGGTGAAAATGGTGCCGGTAGTAGTAATAATGGTGAAAATGGTGCCGGTAGTAGTAATAATGGTGAAAATGGTGCCGGTAGTAGTAATAATGGTGAAAATGGTGCCGGTAGTAGTAATAATGGTGAAAATGGTGCCGGTAGTAGTAATAATGGTGAAAATGGTACCGGAGTAGTAGTAATGGTGAAAATGGTGCCGGTAGTAGTAG
>NC_091154.1:22864015-22879015 GCF_040958095.1 Procambarus clarkii | reverse complement strand
CTCTCTGTCTGTTTTTTTCTGTCTGTCAGTCTGTCTGACTGTCTGTCTGTCTGTCTGTCTGTCTGTCTGTCTGTCTGTCTGTCTGTCTGTCTGTCTGTCTGTCTGTCTGTCTGTCTGTCTGTCTGTCTGTCTGTCTGTCTGGCTTTCTGTGTGTCTGTCTGTTTTTTCTGTCTGGCTTTCTGTCTGTCTGTCTGTTTTTTCTCTCTGTCTGTTTTTTCTGTCTGTCTGTCTGTCTGTCTGTTTTTTCTGTCTATCTGTCTGTCTGTCTGTTTTTTCTGTCTGTCTGTCTGTCTGTCTGTCTGTCTGTCTGTCTGTCTGTCTGTCTGTCTGTCTGCCTGTCTGTCTGTCTGTCTGTCTGTCTGTCTGTCTGTCTGTCTGTCTGTCTGTCTGTCTGTCTGTCTGTTAGTCTGCCTTTCGGTCTGTCTGTCTGTCTGTCTGTCTGTCTGTCTGTCTGTCTGTCTGTCTGTCTGTCTGTCTGTCTGTCTGTCTGTCTGTCTGTCTGTCTGTCTGTCTGTCTGTCTGTTAGTCTGTGTGTCTGTCTGTCTGTATGTCTGTATGTTAGACAGGCAGACATTTGCTTTGCTGGATTACATCTCTGATTAATCCGCGCGCGCGTGTTTGTGTGTGTATGTGTGTAATCACTTAGTTATATTCACCTAGTTGTGCTTGCGGGGGTTGAGCTCTGCTCTTTCGGCCCGCCTCTCAACAAACTTTTTCTACTATTACTACTATTTTTTTCCACACCACACACACGTACACACACACGCACACATATACCTCAGGAAGCAGCCCGTGACAGCTGACTAACGCCCAGGTACCTATTTACTGTTATGTAACAGGGGCATAGGGTGAAAGAAACGCTGCTAATCGTTTCTCGCTGTCGCCCGGGATCGAACCCGGGACCACAGGATCACGTGTCCAGCGTAATGTCCGCTCCCTTGTGTGTATGTGTGTGTGTGTGTGTATGTTTGTGTGTGTACTAACCTAGTTGTACTCACCTTGTTGTGTTTGCGGGGGTTGAGCTCTGGCTCTTTGGTCCCGCCTCTCAACCGTCAATCAACAGGTGTTCAGGATCCTGAGCCTATTGGGCTCTATCATATCTACACTTGAAACTGTGTATGGAGTCAGCCTCCACCACATCACTTCCTAATGCATTCCATTTGTCAACCACTCTGACACTAAAAAAGTTCTTTCTAATATCTCTGTGGCTCATTTGGGCACTCAGTTTCCACCTGTGTCCCCTCTAGTGCGTGTGCCCCTTGTGTTAAACAGCCTGTCTTTATCAATCCTGTCGATTCCCTTGAGGATCTTGAATGTGGTGATCATGTCCCCCCCTAATTCTTCTGTCTTCCAACGAAGTGAGGTTTAATTCCCGTAGTCTCTCCTCGTAGCTCATACCTCTCAGCTCGGGTACTAGTCTGGTGGCAAACCTTTGAACCTTTTCCAGTTTAGTCTTATGCTTGACTACATATGGACTCCATGCTGGTGCTGCATATTCCAAGATTGGTCTGACATATGTGGCATATAATGTTCCGAAAAATTCCTTACACAAGTTTCTAAAGGCCGTTCTTATGTTAGCCAACCTGGCATATGCTGCTGCTGTTATCCTCTTGATATGAGCTTCAGGGGACAGGTCTGGCGTGATATCAACCCCCAGGTCTTTCTCTCTCTCTGACTCTTGAAGTAATTCATTTCCCAAGTGATACCTTGTATCTGGTCTCCTGCTTCCTACCTCTATCTTCATTCCATTACATTTGCTTGGATTAAACTCTAACAGCCAATTGTTCGACCATTCCTGCAGCTTGTCCAGGTCTTCTTGAAGCCTCAAGCTGTCCTCCTCTGTCTTAATCCTTCTCATAATTTTGGCGTCGTCAGCAAACATTGAGAGGAATGAGTCTATACCCTCTGGGAGAACATTTACGAATATCAGAAACAGGATAGGTCCAAGTACAGAGCCCTGTGGGACTCCACTGGTGACTTCATGCCAGTCTGAGGTCTCACCCCTCACTGTAACTCTCTGCTTCCTATTGTTTAGGTACTCCCTTATCCACTGGAGCGCCCTACAAGTTACTCCTGCCTGTTTCTCCAGCTTATGCATCAACCTTTTATGAGGTACTGTGTCAAAGGCTTTCCGACAGTCCAAAAAAATGCAGTCCGCCCACCCTTCTCTTTCTTGTTTAATCTTTGTCACCTGATCGTAGAATTCTATCAAGCCTGTAAGGCAAGATTTACCCTCCCTGAACCCATGTTGATGGGTTGTCACGAAGTCTCTTCTCTCCAGATGTGTTACTAGGTTTTTTCTCACAATCTTCTCCATCACCTTGCATGGTATACAAGTTAAGGACACTGGCCTGTAGTTCAGTGCCTCTTGTCTGTCACCCTTTTTGTATATTGGTACTACATTAGCAGTCTTCCATATTTCTGGTAGGTCCCCCGTTTCCAGTGACCTACTATACACTATGGAGAGTGGTAGGCAAAGTGCTCCTGCACACTCTTTCAATACCCATGACGAGATTCCATCCGGCCCAACAGCTTTTCTCACATCCAGCTCCAATAGGTGCTTCTTGACCTCATCTCTTGTAATTTCGAACCTATCCAAGGTCACCTGGTTTTGCTGCCACCTCTTCTAGCGCCGCGACATCTCCCTGTTCTATTGTAAAGACCTCCTGGAACCTTTTGTTGAGTTCTTCACACACCTCTTTGTCATTCTCTGTGTACCTGTCCTCGCCCACCCTAATTTCATCACCTGTTCCTACACTGTTGTCTTCCTCCTGATGTGACTATGTAGTAGCTTTGGTTCGGTCTTGGCTTTATTAGCTATATCATTTTCATACCTTTTCTCAGCTGCTCTTCTCACACTGACATACTCGTTCCTGGTTCTCTGGTATCTCTCTCTACTTTCTGGTGTTCTGTTATTACGGAAGTTCCTCCATGCCCTTTTGTTCAGCTCCTTTGCTTTCATACATTCCTTATTAAACCACGGATTCTTCCTCTGCTTCTCTGTTTTTTCCTGTCGGGCTGGGACAAACCTGCTTACAGCCTCATGACATTTTTGGGTGACATAGTCCATCATGTCTTGTACGGACTTGGTTCCGAGTTCTGTGTCCTAATGTATATCCCATAGGAATTTATTCATTTCCTCATAGTTTCCCTTTCGGTACGCCAGCCCTTTGGTTCCCAGTTCTTTTTTGGGGGTGATAATTCCCAGCTCAACCAGGTACTCAAAGCTCAATACACTATGATCACTCGTTCCCAAGGGGGCTTCCAACTTAACTTCCCTTATATCCGACTCATTTAGGGTAAATATCAGATCAAGCAAGGCTGGTTCATCCCCTTCTCTCATTCTTGTCGGTCCCTTGACGTGTTGACTTAGAAATTTTCTTGTTGCCACATCCAGCAGCTTAGCTCTCCATGTGCCTGGGCCTCCATGTGGATCTCTGTTCCCCCAATCTATCTTCCCATGGTTGAAGTCTCCCATGATTAGAAGTCTGGATCCGTTCCTGCAAGCCACAGAAGCTGCTCTCTCTATTATATTGATGGTGGCCATGTTGTTTCTATCATATTCCTGTCTGGGTCTTCTGTCATTCGGTGGGGGGTTATATATGACTACTACTATAATTTTTTGTCCTCCAGTTGCTATGGTGCCTGATATGTTGTCACTGAAACCTTCACAGTTCTGAATTACCATCTCTTCGAAACTCCAACCTTCTCTTAGTAGCAAAGCTACACCACCTCCTCCTCTCCCTTCTCTCTCTTTCCTCACTACATAGTAGCCCTGTGGAAACACTACGTTTGTTATGATTTTCGTTAGCTTTGTTTCTGTGAGTGCTATTATGTCTGGGTTTTCTTCTAGTGCCCATTCTCCAAGTTCACTTGTTTTATTTGAAATCCCATCTATGTTAGTGTACATCGCCTTGAAGCTCACTTTCTTCTGTTCATTTTCATGTCCCTTTCTTGGCGAGCATTCTGCTGGTTTGGGAAGCTGTTCCGTGGGTGAAAGGATCTGTGAGGTGGTTTGCAGGGTCTCAGAGGATTTTGGGGTGGGGGTGGGGGTTTAAGGGAAGGGGGGACAGGTAGGGTGTGGGTTAAGGAGGTAGGGACAACATGGAGGATACAGGGTGAGGGGGAAGGAGGGATAGGGAGGGTATGGGATGAAGGGGGAGGTGGGACAGGGTGTGTGTGTGTGTGTGTGTGTGTGTGTGTGTGTCTGTACTCACCTAGTAGTGCTTGTGGGGGTTGAGCTCTGGCTCTTTGGTCCCGCCTCTCAACCGTCAATCAACTGGGGTACAGATTCCTGAGCCTATTGGGCTCTATCATATCTACACTTGAAACTGTGTATGGAGTCAGCCTCCACCACATCACTTCCTAATGCATTCCATTTGTCAACCACTCTGACACTAAAAAAGTTCTTTCTAATATCCCTGTGGCTCATTTGGGCGCTCAGTTTCCACCTGTGTCCCCTTGTGCGTGTGCCCCTTGTGTTAAAAAGCCTGCCTTTATCTACCCTATCAATTCCCGTGAGAATCTTGAATGTAGTGATCATGTCCCCCCTAACTCTTCTGTCTTCCAGCGAAGTGAGGTTCAATTCCCGCAGTCTCTCCTCGTAGCTCATACCTCTCAGCTCGGGTACTAGTCTGGTGGCAAATATTTGAACCTTTTCCAGTTTAGTCTTATCCTTGACTAGATATGGACTCCATGCTGGGGCTGCATACTCCAGAATTGGCCTGACATATGTGGAATACAAAGTTCTGAATGATTCTTTACACAAATTTCTGAATGCCGTTCGTATGTTGGCCAACCTGGCATATGCCGCTGATGTTATCCTCTTGATATGTGCTGCAGGAGACAGGTCTGGCATGATATCAACTCCCAAGTCTTTTTCTTTCTCTGACTCCTGAAGGATTTCCTCTCCCAGATGATACCTTGTATTTGGCCTCCTGCTCCCTACACATATCTTCATTACATTACATTTGGTTGGGTTGAACTCTAACAACCACTTGTTCGACCATTCCTTCAGTTTGTCTAGGTCTTCTTGAAGCCTCAAACAATCCTGTTCTGTCTTAATCCTTCTCATGATTTTTACATCGTCTGCAAACATTGAGAGAAATGGATCTATACCCTCCGGAAGATCATTTACATATATCAGAAACCAGATAGGACCGAGTACAGAGCCCTGTGGGACTCCACTGGTGACTTCACGCCAATCGGAGGTCTCACCTCTCACCGTAACTCTCTGCTTCCTATTGCTTAGGTACTCCCTTATTCACTGGAGCACCTTACCAGCTACACCTGCCTGTCTCTCCAGCTTATGTACCAGCCTCTTATGCGGTACTGTGTCAAAGGCTTTCCGACAATCCAAGAAAATGCAGTCCGCCCAGCCCTTTCTTTCTTGCTTAATCTGTGTCACCTGGTCATAGAATTCTATTAAGCCAGTCAGGCAAGATTTATCCTCCCTGAACCCATGTTGTCGATTTGTCACGAAGTCCCTTCTCTCCAGATGTGCTACCAGGTTTTTTCTCACGATCTTCTCCATCTCCTTGCATGGTATACAAGTCAAGGATACTGGCCTGTAGTTCAGTGCCTCTTGCCTGTTGCCCTTTTTGTATATTGGGACCACATTCGCCGTCTTCCATATTTCTGGTAGGTCTCCCGTCTCCAGTGACTTACTATACACTATGGAGAGTGGCAAGAAAAGTGCCTCTGCACTCTCTTTCAGTACCCATGGTGAGATCCCATCTGGACCATCAGCCTTTCTAACATCCAGATCCAGCAGGTGTCTCTTGACCTCCTCTCTCGTAATTTCGAACTCCTCCAAGGCCGCCTGGTTTACCTCCCTTTCTCCTAGCACAGTGACCTCACCTTGTTCTGTTGTGAAGACCTCTTGGAACCTCTTGTTGAGTTCATCACACACCTCTCTGTCATTCTCTGTATACCTGTCCTGTATACCTGTATGTGTATGTGTGTGTGTGTGTGTGTGTGTGTGTGTGTGTGTGTGTGTGTGTGTGTGTGTGTGTGTGTGTGTGTGTGTGTGTGTGTGTGTGTGTGTGTGTGTGTGTGTGTGTGTGTGTGTGTGTGTGTGTGTGTGTGTGTGTGTGTGTGTGTGTGTGTGTGTGTGTGTGTGTGTGTGCGTGTGTGCACTCACCTAGTTGTGCTTGCGGAGGTTGAGCTCTGGCTCTTTGGTCCCGCCTCTCAACCGTCAATCAACTGGTGTACAGATTCCTGAGCCTATTGGGTTCTATCATATCTACACTTGAAACTGTGTATGGAGTCAGCCTCCACCACATTACTTCCTAATGCATTCTATTTGTCAACCACTCTGACACTAAAAAAGTTCTTTCTAATATCTCTGTGGCTCATTTGGGCACTCAGTTTCCACCTGTGTCCCTTAGTGCGTGTGCCCCTTGAATTAAATAGCCTGTCTTTATCAACCCTGTGTGTGTGTGTACTCACCTAGTTGTTGTGTCTGCAGGATTGAGCATTGACTCTTGGATCCCGCCTTTCGAGCATCGGTTGTTTACAGCAATGACTCCTGTCCCATTTCCCTATCATACCTGGTTTTAAAATTATGAATAGTATTTGCTTCCACAACCTGTTCCTGAAGTGCATTCCATTTTCCCACTACTCTCACGCTAAAAGAAAACTTCCTAACATCTCTGTGACTCATCTGAGTTTCAAGCTTCCATCCATGTCCCCTCGTTCTGTTACTATTCCGTGTGAAAATTTCGTCTATGTCCATTCTGTCAATCCCTCTGAGTATTTTATACGTTCCTATCATGTCCACCCTCTCCCTTCTTCTTTCTAGAGTCATAAGGCACAGTTCCCTCAGGCGCTCCTCATACCCCATCCCTCGTAGCTCTGGAACGAGTCTCGTTGCAAATATCTGAACCTTTTCCAGTTTCATTATATGCTTCTTCAGATGGGGACTCCATGGTGAGGCGGCATACTCTAAGACTGGCCTCTCGTTCGCAGTGTAAAGCGCCCTAAATGCCTCCTTACTTAGGTTTCTGAATGATGTTCTAACTTTTGCCAGTGTAGAGTACGCTGCTGTCGTTATCCTATTTATATGTGCCTCAGGAGATAGATTAGGTGTTACGTCCACACCCAGTCTCTTTCGCTCGTCGTCACAGGTAGGCTGTTCCCCTTCATTGTGTACTGTCCCTTTGGTCTCCTATCTCCTAATCCCATTTCCATAACTTTACATTTGCTCGTGTTGAATTCCAGTAGCCATTTCTCTGACCATCTCTGCAACCTGTTCAGGTCCATCTTGGAGGATCCTGCAATCCTCATCTGTCACAACTCTTCTCATCAACTTTGCGTCATCCGCAAACATCGACATGTAGGACTCTACGCCTGTAAACATGTCGTTAACATATACAAAAAATAGAATTGGTCCCAGCACCGATCCTTGAGGTACTCCACTTGTTACTGTTCGCCAGTCCGACTTCTCGCCCCTTACCGTAACACTTTGGCTCCTTCCTGTTAGGTAGTTCCTTATCCATGCTAGGACCTTTCCCCCCACCCCCGCCTGCCTCTCGAGCTTGAACAGCAGACTCATGTGCGGTACTGTATCAAAGGCTTTTTGGCAGTCCAGAAATATGCAGTCTGCCCAACCATCTCTGTCCTGTCTTATCCTCGTTATTTTATCATAGAATTCCAAAAGGTTTGTTAGGCACGATTTCCCTGTCCAGAACCCATGTTGATGTTTGTTCAGAAACCTAATGTTCTCCAGGTGTGCAACCAGTCGTAGCCTAATTATTCTTTCAAGTATTTTACAGGGGATGCTTGTCAGTGATACAGGTCTATAGTTAAGTGCCTCCTCCCTATCACCTTTCTTGAAGATCGGCACGACATTTGCCTTCTTCCAGCAACTGGGCAATTCTCCTGACATAAGTGACTCATTAAAGATCATTGCCAGAGGCACGCTGAGGGCCTGTGCTGCTTCTTTTAGTATCCACGGTGATACTTTGTCTGGTCCAACTGCTTTAGTTGCATCTAGAGTTGTCAACTGTTTCATTACCTCCTCTGCTGTCACCTCTATATCTGATAGTCTTTCATCTAGGGTAACCCCTTCCAACAATGGGAGCTGCTCAGGCTCGGTAGTGAACACTCCATGGAAACTGGCATTCAGTGCCTCGCAGATTTCCTTGTCACTTTCAGTATATGCCCCCCTCTGCCTTCCTTAGTCTTGTCACTTGGTCGTTCACCGACATTTTCTTCTTATATGACTGTGTAGTAACTTAAATTGTTTTTTCGCTTTGATTGCAATATCGTTCTCATAGTCCCTTTCCGATGTTCGTCTTATGTTAATGTAATCGTTCCTAGCTCTGTTGCATCTGATCCTGTTGTCCTCTGTTCTTTGTCTTCTGTACTTCCTCCACTCCCGCCTACTGGCCATTTTTGCTTCCTGACACTGTCTACTAAACCATGGGTTATTATATTCCTTCTTATTTTTTCCTTTTACTGTTTGTATAACAGTATAACAGTTTGTATAACAGAGCTCTGTTTGTATAACAGAGCTCTTCGACCTCCTGGCATTTCTGTATGACTAGGTCCATCATATCTTGGACTGTTTTTCCTCTAATTTCTTCCTCCCACTGCACTTCTCCCAGATAGTCCCTTATCCTCTTATAGTCCTCTTTCCTGTAGTCAACTCTCCTTTCCCAGATCTCTTGTCCCATGGTCATAAGTTTGAATTCCATCATGTAGTCAAAGACTAGGACACAATGGTCACTGTGAGTACACAGTGTGTGTGTGTCATATCTACTCACCTTTTTGTGCTTGCGGGTTTTGAGCTTTGGCTCTTTGGTCCCGCCTCTCAACTGTCAATCAACTGGTGTACAGATTCCTGAGCCTACTGGGCTCTGTCATATCTACATTTAAAACTCTGTACGAAGTCAGCCTCTACCACATCACTGCCTAATGCATTCCACCTGTTAACTACTCAGACACTGAAAAAGTTCTTGCTAAAGTCCATGTGGCTCATTTGGGTACTCAGTTTCCACCTGTGTCCCTTGCTCGCTTACCACCCGTGTTGAATAGTTTATCCTTGTCTACCCTGTAAATTCAAATGAGGATTTTGTAGGTAATGATCATGTCTCCCTTCACTCTTCTGTCTTCCAGTGTCGTAAGGTGCATTTCCCGCAGCCTTTCCTCGTAATTCATGCCTCTTAGTTCTGGGACAAGTGTAGTGGCATTTCTTTGAACTTTTTCCAGCTTCGCCTTGTGCTGGACAAGGTACGGACTCCAGGCCGGGGCCGCATACTCCAGGATTGGTCTTACATATGTGGTATACAAGGTTCTGAATGATTCCTTACACAGATTCCTGAAGGCAGATCTGATGTTAGCCAGCCTCGCATACGCCGCAGATGTTTTTCTTTTGATGTGGGTTTCAGGAGAGAGGTTTGGTGTGATATCAACTCCTAGATCTTTTTCTCTCAGATCGCATATAGTCCTGGGGACCATTCAGGCTTGTTCGCATTTGTGTTCCTCACGTGTGCCCCAAAGAATGAGGTGATTTGATAAAATGCTATGCCCAAGATTACCATCCGAGTGCCGGCTGGGAAGTGGTTCAAATAGCTTCGGCTATCACTTCCTTATGTCCGGTCGTGATGATCAAGCGGATTAAGGCGTCCTGTACATACCAGCTGCATTGCTCCTAGCAGTATGGTTTCGAGTCACTTCTGGGGTGTCAGTTTTCAGTTGCATATAGTCCTGGGGACCTTTCAGGCTTGTTCGCATTTGTGTTCCTCATGTGTGCCCCAAAGAATGAGGTGATTTGATAAAATGCTATGCCCAAGATTACCATCCGAGTGCCGGCAAGGAAGTGGTTCAAATAGCTTCGGCTATCACTTCCTTATGTCTGGTCATGATGGTCAAGTGGATTAAGGCGTCCTGTACATACCAGCTGCATTGCTCCTAGCAGTATGGTTTCGAGTCACTTCTGGGGTGTCAGTTTTCAGTTGCATATAGTCCTGGGGACCTTTCAGGCTTGTTCGCATTTGTGTTCCTCATGTGTGCCCCAAAGAATGAGGTGATTTGATAAAATGCTATGCCCAAGATTACCATCCGAGTGCCGGCAAGGAAGTGGTTCAAATAGCTTCGGCTATCACTTCCTTATGTCTGGTCATGATGGTCAAGTGGATTAAAGCGTCCTGTAAATACCAGTTGTGTAGCTCCTGGAAGTATGGATTCGAATCACTTCTGGGGTGTTTTCGTGTTTTTTGTCAAGACTTCTCTGGTGATAGTCTGGTTGTGGGCAGAGATTATATGTTCCTTAATGGGGCCCTGTTGCTTATGCATCGTTAAGGAACATATAATCTCTTCCCACAACCAGACCATCACCAGAGAAGCCTTTACAAAAAACACGGAAATCATCGATAGATACAGCGATAGCAGGCGGCTTGATATCTGCGAGGCACTACACATTAAGAAGTCGACACCAGCAATCAACAGCCAATTAATGCACAACTATATTCTACCCCACTTCAAGACTCCGCACCAATATTGAAGCATCAAGAAATATGGGCCAATAGGCCTTTTGCAGTTACTTTCATTCTTCCCTTTAACTTACCCAATATTATACCTATTGTTTCGTGTTCTGTCTTAAGTTGAAAGTTTGTTTTCACCTCATCCAAAACTGTTGTAACATATCACCTCACCCAAATGCAGGTATAAAATCGAAGCTGTTTGAACTCTGTTCAGTTATAGTTGTGTGTGTGTAAACTAAAGTCTTTGAAAATGTAATAAGTTTTACGAAACACGTTCAAGTGTCGCGTCAGACTAGAAATAAAAACGAATTTTGGAGAATTTATTTTCAGTTACCATCAACAGTGAAAAGAAATATAAGAAACATAGAGAAAATTCGTGTTAGAACTATTAATCTTACTCTTTCGGTCATATTTAATAATATATGTCTACAGGAAATACTGCTACCAAAATATACTAATATATATATATATATATATATATATATATATATATATATATATATATATGTCGTACCTAGTAGTCAGAACGCACTTCTCAGCCAACTATGCAAGGCCCGATTTACCTAATAAGCCAAGTTTTCCTGAATTAATATATATTCTCTAATTTTTTCTTATGAAATGATAAAGCTACCCATTTCATTATGTATGAGGTCAATTTTTTTTATTTGAGTTAAAATTAACGTAGATATATGACCGAACCTAACCAACCCTACCTAACCTAACCTAACCTACCTTTATAGGTTAGGTTAGGTTACGTAGCCGAAAAAGTTAGGTTAGGTTAGGTAGGTTAGGTAGGCGAAAAACAATTAATTCATGAAAACTTGGCTTATTAGGCAAATCGGGCCTTGCATAGTAGGCTGAGAAGTGCGTTCAGGCTACTAGGTACGACATATATATATATATATATATATATATATATATATATATATATATGTTACGGCCCTCTCGGGACGCAACGGGGTTCTTACTCTGATGTAGTTAGAGGAAGATATATATCCGGCCCCAAGCCAGTAGAGGCTATCAAGGGATGCGATCCGTGACGCAAGTAACTTAAAGGGAGTAGGGAAAGAAAGGTAAGAACTTAATATAATATAATATAACCATCACCATTTAAACATATAAAAGTTAAACGTACACAAGGGGGAAGGGTATTAACACTTTACAAAGGGGATCAACACTGTAGTCTTCTGCTGGAGACTATGGATCCTCGAAGCTAGGTGCTGAGTCCGCGGTGCTTTCTTCGTGGCCTCAAGACGTGTCCTCTGAGAACGCCGAGTCTACCCTGGCCACAGGTCAGCCACAACACAGGTCCACTGGGGGCACCGTCGTGGAGGCCGTCAACCACACGTCCAGCAGGTCTGCTGGCAGGTACTGAGCCACCAAGGCTGGTACGGCCACTCCACGAACGATAAAAAGGGTACGCCCTAGACAGGAGTCTCGTGTGATATCACCAATCACCCTCCTGTCCTCAATACCCCAGTGGATTATCGTCTCCAACCGTCGGTCCCGGGTAAATCCTTTAACTGCCACTCCACTGGCAGGCTTAACACACCACAGTGTTCTTCCGGGGGGACGACGTCACGACAGCTGCAGCAAACTTCACTGTATGGAGACTGGCTGCCTCGGGTAGACTGACTTCACCTTCAACACAGTGGTCCCAGGTCGGCTCTGTAAGCAGACACGTCATTAATAACCGGGACACTAATACACCACACTCACAGGCTCAGATACAAACGCCCGACATATCCACTCCATAGATGGCGCTGTCTTCGGCGCACCACCTCACCAGAGGTCAGGAGCGGCGGTGTTGAGCGCTGAACCAGACTGGAAACTGGTCCTCGAGGCCAGTACACGCTGTCCTCACTAGGTGTCGTCGTTCGTTTGGCGGGGGTTTCGGGAGCTGACCCACAGATGGCGTGTTTGTCACTGCTCCAGGCTCGAACGCTGGATCCGGGTTCGTAACAATATATATATATATATATATATATATATATATATATATATATATATATATATATATATATATATATATACATATATATATATACATATATATATATATATATATATATATATATATATATATATATATATATATATATATATATATATATATATATATTTATTATTAGTATATTTTGGTAGCAGTCTTTCCTGTAGACATATATTATTAAATATGACCGAAAAAGTAAGATTAATAATTCTAACACGAATTTTCTCAATCTTTCGTACATTTCTTTTCACTGTTGGAGGTAAATCAAAAATCAATTCTCCAAAATTCATTTTTATTTCTAGTCTGACGCGACACGAGCGCGTTTCGTAAAACTTATTACATTTTCAAAGACTTTAGTTTACAAATACACAACTGAATAGAACTTACGCATCTCCGATTTTGTTTATATCTACATTTGAGAGAGGTGCATGGGGTGAGGTGGCATTAATAGGGTATTAATTTCATCAACACAAGACAGAACAAGAGGTGGCATTAATAGGGTATTAATTTCATCAACACAAGACAGAACACGAAACAATGGGTATTGAATAGAAGTGATTGTAGAAAACCTATTGGTCCATATTTCTTGATGCTTCTATATTGGAGCGGAGTCTTGAGGTGGGTAGAATATAGTTGTGCATTAATTGGCTGTTGATTGCTGGTGTTGACTTCTTGATGTGTAGTGCCTCGCAAACGTCAAGCCGCCTGCTATCGCTGTATCTATCGATGATTGCTGTGTTGTTTACTAGGATTTCTCTGGCGATGGTTTGGTTGTGGGAAGAGATTATATGTTCCTTAATGGAGCCCTGTTGCTTATGCATCGTTAAACGCCTAGAAAGAGATGTTGTTGTCTTGCCTATATACTGGGTTTTTTGGAGCTTACAGTCCCCAAGAGGGCATTTGAAGGCATAGACGACGTTAGTCTCTTTTAAAGCGTTCTGCTTTGTGTCTGGAGAGTTTCTCATGAGTAGGCTGGCCGTTTTTCTGGTTTTATAGTAAATCGTCAGTTGTATCCTCTGATTTTTGTCTGTAGGGATAACGTTTCTATTAACAATAGCTTTCAGGACCCTTTCCTCCGTTTTATGAGCTGTGGAAAAGAAGTTCCTGTAAAATAGTCTAATAGGGGGTATAGGTGTTGTGTTAGTTGTCTCTTCAGAGGTTGCATAGCGTTTCACTTTCCTTCTTATGATGTCTTCGACGAAACCATTGGAGAAGCCGTTGTTGACTAGGACCTGCCTTACCCTACAGAGTTCTTCGTCGACTTGCTTCCATTCTGAGCTGTGGCTGAGAGCACGGTCGACATATGCGTTAACAACACTCCTCTTGTACCTGTCTGGGCAGTCGCTGTTGGCATTTAGGCACATTCCTATGTTCGTTTCCTTAGTGTAGACTGCAGTGTGGAAACCTCCGCTCTTTTCCATGACTGTTACATCTAGAAAGGGCAGCTTCCCATCCTTTTCCATCTCGTAAGTGAAACGCAGCACGGAACTCTGCTCAAATGCCTCCTTCAGCTCCTGCAGATGTCTGACATCAGGTACCTGTGTAAAAAATGTCGTCAACATACCTGCAGTATATGGCCGGTTTCAAGTTCATGTCAACTAAGACTTTTTGCTCGATGGTACCCATGTAGAAGTTTGCAAACAGGACACCTAGGGGAGAACCCATGGCGACCTCATCTACTTGCTTATACATGTGCCCATCCGGGCTCAAGAAGGGTGCCTCTTTAGTACAAGCTTGGAGTAGTTTCCTTAGAATATTTTCTGGTATGTCAAGAGGAGTACAGGCTGGATCACGATACACTCTGTCGGCTATCATCCCGATTGTCTCGTCCACAGGTACGTTGGTAAACAGCGATTCTACGTCCAACGAGGCTCTTATCCCTGTGGCCCGTGTGCCCCGCAGTAAGTCAACAAATTCCTTTGGAGACTTCAGGATGAAGGCGCAAGGAACATAAGGAGTCAGCAGGCCGTTGAGTCGCTTCGCCAGTCTGTACGTGGGTGTGGGTATCTGGCTAATGATTGGCCGAAGTGGGTTTCCAGGCTTGTGTGTCTTGACATTTCCATACGCATATCCAGGTTTATATTCCCCAATGATCTTTGGCAGGTGGAGTCCGGATTTCTTGGCGTTCACAGTTTCGATCAGTTTGTTGACCTTTGCTTTGAATTCGGCTGTAGTGTCCTTCGTTACCCTTTGGAACTTAGTTTGGTCAGAGAGTATGATGTTCATTTTCGCCAGATATTCGTCTTTTTTAAGAATGACATATATTGGCGACTTGTCACCTCTCCTGACAACTATCTCCTTGTTCTCACGAAGGCTTTTAGCTGCCACTTTGAGCTCGGGGGACAGGTTAGGTTAGGTTAGGTTAGGTTAGGTAGGGTTGGTTAGGTTCGGTCATATATCTACGTTAATTTTAACTCCAATAAAAAAAAATTGACCTCATACATAATGAAATGGGGTAGCTTTATCATTTCATAAGAAAAAAATTAGAGAAAATATATTAATTCAGGAAAACTTGGCTTA
>NC_091154.1:22811515-22859015 GCF_040958095.1 Procambarus clarkii | reverse complement strand
TCCCTCACCCCGGGGGCTGGCTATAAGGTCTGCCCACCAGCCCTTCCCTCACCCCGGGGGCTGGCTATAAGGTCTGCCCACCAGCCCTTCCCTCACCCCGGGGGCTGGCTATAAGGTCTGCCCACCAGCCCTTCCCTCACCCCGGGGGCTGGCTATAAGGTCTGCCCACCAGCCCTTCCCTCACCCCGGGGGCTGGCTATAAGGTCTGCCCACCAGCCCTTCCCTCACCCCGGGGGCTGGCTATAAGGTCTGCCCACCAGCCCTTCCCTCACCCCGGGGGCTGGCTATAAGGTCTGCCCACCAGCCCTTCCCTCACCCCGGGGGCTGGCTATAAGGTCTGCCCACCAGCCCTTCCCTCACCCCGGGGGCTGGCTATAAGGTCTGCCCACCAGCCCTTCCCTCACCCCGGGGGCTGGCTATAAGGTCTGCCCACCAGCCCTTCCCTCACCCCGGGGGCTGGCTATAAGGTCTGCCCACCAGCCCTTCCCTCACCCCGGGGGCTGGCTATAAGGTCTGCCCACCAGCCCTTCCCTCACCCCGGGGGCTGGCTATAAGGTCTGCCCACCAGCCCTTCCCTCACCCCGGGGGCTGGCTATAAGGTCTGCCCACCAGCCCTTCCCTCACCCCGGGGGCTGGCTATAAGGTCTGCCCACCAGCCCTTCCCTCACCCCGGGGGCTGGCTATAAGGTCTGCCCACCAGCCCTTCCCTCACCCCGGGGGCTGGCTATAAGGTCTGCCCACCAGCCCTTCCCTCACCCCGGGGGCTGGCTATAAGGTCTGCCCACCAGCCCTTCCCTCACCCCGGGGGCTGGCTATAAGGTCTGCCCACCAGCCCTTCCCTCACCCCGGGGGCTGGCTATAAGGTCTGCCCACCAGCCCTTCCCTCACCCCGGGGGCTGGCTATAAGGTCTGCCCACCAGCCCTTCCCTCACCCCGGGGGCTGGCTATAAGGTCTGCCCACCAGCCCTTCCCTCACCCCGGGGGCTGGCTATAAGGTCTGCCCACCAGCCCTTCCCTCACCCCGGGGGCTGGCTATAAGGTCTGCCCACCAGCCCTTCCCTCACCCCGGGGGCTGGCTATAAGGTCTGCCCACCAGCCCTTCCCTCACCCCGGGGGCTGGCTATAAGGTCTGCCCACCAGCCCTTCCCTCACCCCGGGGGCTGGCTATAAGGTCTGCCCACCAGCCCTTCCCTCACCCCGGGGGCTGGCTATAAGGTCTGCCCACCAGCCCTTCCCTCACCCCGGGGGCTGGCTATAAGGTCTGCCCACCAGCCCTTCCCTCACCCCGGGGGCTGGCTATAAGGTCTGCCCACCAGCCCTTCCCTCACCCCGGGGGCTGGCTATAAGGTCTGCCCACCAGCCCTTCCCTCACCCCGGGGGCTGGCTATAAGGTCTGCCCACCAGCCCTTCCCTCACCCCGGGGGCTGGCTATAAGGTCTGCCCACCAGCCCTTCCCTCACCCCGGGGGCTGGCTATAAGGTCTGCCCACCAGCCCTTCCCTCACCCCGGGGGCTGGCTATAAGGTCTGCCCACCAGCCCTTCCCTCACCCCGGGGGCTGGCTATAAGGTCTGCCCACCAGCCCTTCCCTCACCCCGGGGGCTGGCTATAAGGTCTGCCCACCAGCCCTTCCCTCACCCCGGGGGCTGGCTATAAGGTCTGCCCACCAGCCCTTCCCTCACCCCGGGGGCTGGCTATAAGGTCTGCCCACCAGCCCTTCCCTCACCCCGGGGGCTGGCTATAAGGTCTGCCCACCAGCCCTTCCCTCACCCCGGGGGCTGGCTATAAGGTCTGCCCACCAGCCCTTCCCTCACCCCGGGGGCTGGCTATAAGGTCTGCCCACCAGCCCTTCCCTCACCCCGGGGGCTGGCTATAAGGTCTGCCCACCAGCCCTTCCCTCACCCCGGGGGCTGGCTATAAGGTCTGCCCACCAGCCCTTCCCTCACCCCGGGGGCTGGCTATAAGGTCTGCCCGCCAGCCCTTCCCTCCCCCCGGGGGCTGGCTATAAGGTCTGCCCACCAGCCCTTCCCTCACCCCGGGGGCTGGCTATAAGGTCTGCCCACCAGCCCTTCCCTCACCCCGGGGGCTGGCTATAAGGTCTGGCCACCAGCCCTTCCCTCACCCCGGGGGCTGGCTATAAGGTCTGCCCACCAGCCCTTCCCTCACCCCGGGGGCTAGCTATAAGGTCTGCCCACCAGCCCTTCCCTCACCCCGGGGGCTGGCTAT
This sequence comes from Procambarus clarkii, assembly GCF_040958095.1. NCBI lineage: Eukaryota > Metazoa > Arthropoda > Malacostraca > Decapoda > Cambaridae > Procambarus > Procambarus clarkii. The sequence goes on along the minus strand of NC_091154.1, from coordinate 22,856,791 downwards.
AAGGTCTGCCCACCAGCCCTTCCCTCGCCCCGGGGGCTGGCTATAAGGTCTGCCCACCAGCCCTTCCCTCACCCCGGGGGCTGGCTATAAGGTCTGCCCACCAGCCCTTCCCTCACCCCGGGGGCTGGCTATAAGGTCTGCCCACCAGCCCTTCCCTCACCCCGGGGGCTGGCTATAAGTTCTGCCCACCAGCCCTTCCCTCACCCCGGGGGCTAGCTATAAGGTCTGCCCACCAGCCCTTCCCTCACCCCGGGGGCTGGCTATAAGGTCTGCCCACCAGCCCTTCCCTCGCCCCGGGGGCTGGCTATAAGGTCTGCCCACCAGCCCTTCCCTCACCCCGGGGGCTGGCTATAAGGTCTGCCCACCAGCCCTTCCCTCACCCCGGGGGCTGGCTATAAGGTCTGCCCACCAGCCCTTCCCTCACCCCGGGGGCTGGCTATAAGGTCTGCCCACCAGCCCTTCCCTCACCCCGCGGGCTGGCTATAAGGTCTGCCCACCAGCCCTTCCCTCACCCCGGGGGCTGGCTATAAGGTCTGCCCACCAGCCCTTCCCTCACCCCGGGGGCTAGCTATAAGGTCTGCCCACCAGCCCTTCCCTCACCCCGGGGGCTGGCTATAAGGTCTGCCCACCAGCCCTTCCCTCACCCCGGGGGCTGGCTATAAGGTCTGCCCACCAGCCCTTCCCTCACCCCGGGGGCTGGCTATAAGGTCTGCCCACCAGCCCTTCCCTCACCCCGGGGGCTGGCTATAAGGTCTGCCCACCAGCCCTTCCCTCACCCCGGGGGCTGGCTATAAGGTCTGCCCACCAGCCCTTCCCTCACCCCGGGGGCTGGCTATAAGGTCTGCCCACCAGCCCTTCCCTCACCCCGGGGGCTGGCTATAAGGTCTGCCCACCAGCCCTTCCCTCACCCCGGGGGCTGGCTATAAGGTCTGCCCACCAGCCCTTCCCTCACCCCGGGGGCTGGCTATAAGGTCTGCCCACCAGCCCTTCCCTCACCCCGGGGGCTGGCTATAAGGTCTGCCCACCAGCCCTTCCCTCACCCCGGGGGCTGGCTATAAGGTCTGCCCACCAGCCCTTCCCTCACCCCGGGGGCTGGCTATAAGGTCTGCCCACCAGCCCTTCCCTCACCCCGGGGGCTGGCTATAAGGTCTGCCCACCAGCCCTTCCCTCACCCCGGGGGCTGGCTATAAGGTCTGCCCACCAGCCCTTCCCTCACCCCGGGGGCTGGCTATAAGGTCTGCCCACCAGCCCTTCCCTCACCCCGGGGGCTGGCTATAAGGTCTGCCCACCAGCCCTTCCCTCACCCCGGGGGCTGGCTATAAGGTCTGCCCACCAGCCCTTCCCTCACCCCGGGGGCTGGCTATAAGGTCTGCCCACCAGCCCTTCCCTCACCCCGGGGGCTGGCTATAAGGTCTGCCCACCAGCCCTTCCCTCACCCCGGGGGCTGGCTATAAGGTCTGCCCACCAGCCCTTCCCTCACCCCGGGGGCTGGCTATAAGGTCTGCCCACCAGCCCTTCCCTCACCCCGGGGGCTGGCTATAAGGTCTGCCCACCAGCCCTTCCCTCACCCCGGGGGCTGGCTATAAGGTCTGCCCACCAGCCCTTCCCTCACCCCGGGGGCTGGCTATAAGGTCTGCCCACCAGCCCTTCCCTCACCCCGGGGGCTGGCTATAAGGTCTGCCCACCAGCCCTTCCCTCACCCCGGGGGCTGGCTATAAGGTCTGCCCACCAGCCCTTCCCTCACCCCGGGGGCTGGCTATAAGGTCTGCCCACCAGCCCTTCCCTCACCCCGGGGGCTGGCTATAAGGTCTGCCCACCAGCCCTTCCCTCACCCCGGGGGCTGGCTATAAGGTCTGCCCACCAGCCCTTCCCTCACCCCGGGGGCTGGCTATAAGGTCTGCCCACCAGCCCTTCCCTCACCCCGGGGGCTGGCTATAAGGTCTGCCCACCAGCCCTTCCCTCACCCCGGGGGCTGGCTATAAGGTCTGCCCACCAGCCCTTCCCTCACCCCGGGGGCTGGCTATAAGGTCTGGCCACCAGCCCTTCCCTCACCCCGGGGGCTGGCTATAAGGTCTGCCCACCAGCCCTTCCCTCACCCCGCGGGCTGGCTATAAGGTCTGCCCACCAGCCCTTCCCTCGCCCCGGGGGCTGGCTATAAGGTCTGCCCACCAGCCCTTCCCTCACCCAGGGGGCTGGCTATAAGGTCTGCCCACCAGCCCTTCCCTCACCCAGGGGGCTGGCTATAAGGTCTGCCCACCAGCCCTTCCCTCGCCCCGGGGGCTGGCTATAAGGTCTGCCCACCAGCCCTTCCCTCACCCCGGGGGCTGGCTATAAGGTCTGCCCACCAGCCCTTCCCTCACCCAGGGGGCTGGCTATAAGGTCTGCCCGCCAGCCCTTCCCTCCCCCCGGGGGCTGGCTATAAGGTCTGCCCACCAGCCCTTCCCTCACCCCGGGGGCTGGCTATAAGGTCTGCCCACCAGCCCTTCCCTCACCCCGGGGGCTGGCTATAAGGTCTGCCCACCAGCCCTTCCCTCACCCCGGGGGCTGGCTATAAGGTCTGCCCACCAGCCCTTCCCTCACCCCGCGGGCTGGCTATAAGGTCTGCCCACCAGCCCTTCCCTCACCCCGCGGGCTGGCTATAAGGTCTGCCCACCAGCCCTTCCCTCACCCCGCGGGCTGGCTATAAGGTCTGCCCACCAGCCCTTCCCTCACCCCGCGGGCTGGCTATAAGGTCTGCCCACCAGCCCTTCCCTCACCCCGCGGGCTGGCTATAAGGTCTGCCCACCAGCCCTTCCCTCACCCCGCGGGCTGGCTATAAGGTCTGCCCACCAGCCCTTCCCTCACCCCGCGGGCTGGCTATAAGGTCTGCCCACCAACGCTGCCCTTCCCTTACGTGTGCACCCTATTAATTCACCAGTCTGACCAGACCTATGGTCTTGGACTGGTGCGTCCACGGAATCCATCCCCACATCTCCAGTACTAGTCATTCATACTGAAAATATCTCCAATTAGCCTCCACTTACGGGGTCACCATAGACCGTGCTACTACTCCTTCTCTCGACCAAAGACCACATTCTCTCCAAAACATCTACCACTTACGGGCTATTCATGCCCGTGCCACCTCTTGGGTGACTTAGTCCTCATGTATCAATCAATCAGTCCACTTCCTCCACACTATCTCGCTCTGATGAAGGCCAATTAATCTGGAAACGCATTCAGGATTTTTCAATATTGTCAATGACAAAGTTGGAATGATTACACAGTTTCTTGCTGCGTCATATATACCGGAGGACGAGGTGAGGTGAAGCACCTCTCCACCTCCAGGGGCTGACAGTGCTGCGTCAATAATACCGGAGGACGAGGTGAGGTGAAGCACCTCTCCACCTCCTGGGGCTGACAGTGCTGCGTCATATATACCGGAGGACGAGGTGAGGTGAAGCACCTCTCCACCTCCAGGGGCTGACAGTGCCCAAGTGGGACAGTAAAGACGCAGAACCACATTCGTCTCTTTCAAGAGGCTGTGTTTGGTGTTGTTCAGGCGCAAGTTGGCAGTCATCTTGCTCTTATAGCATATTATTAGTCCCATCTTCTGGTTGGTGTCAGTAGAGGTCACATTGGTATTAATAATGTTGTTCAGAACCCTCTCCTCCGTCTTGTGACCCGCGGAGAGGTAGTTCATGTAGGATATTTTAATAGTGGACAATTGTGTATGTATTGTATTATTGCTGTATTGTCTGTTGTATCTGAAGTCTGAAGACGGCTCACGTTTCCTTGCATCCCTCGACGTGTCCACCAGGAGCCCCTCCTCCTCTTGTGGTAGTACTTACAGTAACCATCAGCACCAGCCTATATACTCTCACCTACACCATAATTTGAAAGTACAAATCGGCACTATTGAGTTGGACAAACCGGAAACTGTATTTTAATTGGGTTGCTTTGACAACCTAAACTAACCTATCGTAATCTTCCTAGGCCTAATACACGTTATCTGAGGCCTAATATAGTACATATGTGTACTATACTAGGCCTAGGAATATTTAAGTATTTTTTTTAGCATCATTTATTTTAAGAGAATTCCTTAGTAGTCAGTATACTACCATCTAAAAGCTCAGTACGTAAGAATTCTGACGGTTGACGATTCTCACAATAGATAGTGTCTGAACAGGAAGACTTGGGCTGGCGTTATAGTATACAATACTGACCAGGACCTGCCTCACTGGTCCAAGGTCCTCGTCACCCTGCGGCCAACTGGAGCTGTGTGTGCGGGGCGTGAGTGACCTACACACTGACAACACTCACCCCGGACCCATCACAGCACTCACTACTAGCATTAAGGCTCATCCCTACCTTGCTTCCCATAGTGTACACTGATGTGTGAAGGTCACCATTTCTTGCCCAGACTGTTCCATCTAGGGAAGGTAGTTTACCTCCTCTCTCAGTCTCGTTAAGGTGCCTTAGACCTGAACTTTGCTTGAATGCGTCCTTAAGCCGCAAAAAGTGCTGAACATCAGCTCCCAGCAGGAATATGTCGTCTACATATATATACTCGGCTTTAGGCCTACGTCAACAAGGTCTTTCTGTTCAACGGTATCCATGAATAAATGATCAAATAGGACACCAAAGGGGCACCCCATAGCTCCCATCAGGACTCACAAAGAGTGCCTCTTTAATCCATGCTTCAAATAGCCTCGTAAGCCTACCTCCTGGAGTGTTAAGCACAAACTTGGACCCGATAACCTCTCTCCAGCAACATACCAATAGTCTCTCCCACGAGGGAGTCTCATCTCCCTACTGGGGAGCACAAGCCTGGATGTACACATGTGACTGTCAAGACCCACACACACCTGGACACCCACTCCGACCCATCATGAGCCAGATACGTACGCCACGAGCGGACTAAGTGACTCAACTCACTGCTAACTCCACATGTGCCATAAGCCCTCAGCTTTAAGCTTTCCAAAGGAATTTGTTGACTTGCTGCCGGAGGGGGGGAGGGGGGCTTGAGAAGTGAGCACGTCTGTTGATGTGGAGTTGCAACAGCAAGAACCACTCATGCAACAAGAACCACTCATGCAACAAGAACCACTCATGTAGCAAGAACCACTCATGCAACAAGAACCACTCATGCAACAAGAACCGCTCATGCAACAAGAACCACTCATGCAACATGAACCACTCATACAACAAGAACCACTCATGCAGCAAGAACCACTCATACAACAAGAACCACTCATGCAGCAAGAACCACTCATACAACAAGAACCACTCATGCAGCAAGAACCACTCATACATCATGAACCACTCATACAACAAGAACCACTCATGCAACATGAACCACTCATGCAACATGAACCACTCATGCAACATGAACCACTCATGCAACATGAACCACTCATGCAGCAAGAACCACTCATACAACAAGAACCACTCATGCAACAAGAACCACTCATGCAACAAGAACCACTCATGCAGCAAGAACCACTCATACATCATGAACCACTCATACAACAAGAACCACTCATGCAACATGAACCACTCATGCAACATGAACCACTCATGCAACATGAACCACTCATGCAACATGAACCACTCATGCAACATGAACCACTCATGCAACAAGAACCACTCATACAACATGAACCACTCATACAACAAGAACCACTCATGCAGCAAGAACCACTCATGCAGCAAGAACCACTCATGCAACATGAACCACTCATGCAACATGAACCACTCATGCAACATGAACCACTCATGCAACATGAACCACTCATAAAGCAAGAACCACTCATGCAACATGAACCACTCATGCAACATGAACCACTCATGCAACATGAACCAATCATACAGCAAGAACCACTCATACAACAAGAACCACTCATGCAACAAGAACCACTCATGCAACATGAACCACTCATGCAGCAAGAACCACTCATGCAGCAAGATCCACTTATGCAGCAAGAACCACTCATGCAACATGAACCACTCATACAACAAGAACCACTCATGCAACATGAACCACTCATGCAACAAGAACCACTCATGCAGCAAGAACCACTCATACAACATGAACCACTCATACAACATGAACCACTCATACAACATGAACCACTCATGCAACATGAACCACTCATGCAGCAAGAACCACTCATGCAACAAGAACCACTCATGCAACATGAACCACTCATGCAACATGAACCACTCATGCAACATGAACCACTCATGCAACATGATCCACTCATGCAACATCATCCACTCATGCAACATGAACCACTCATGCAACAAGAACCACTCATGCAACAAGAACCACTCATGCAGCAAGAACCACTCATGCAACATGAACCACTCATGCAACAAGAACCACTCATGCAACAAGAACCACTCATGCAACATGAACCACTCATGCAACATGAACCACTCATACAACAAGAACCACTCATGCAACAAGAACCACTCATGCAACAAGAACCACTCATGCAACAAGAACCACTCATGCAACATGAACCACTCATGCAACATGAACCACTCATGCAACATGAACCACTCATGCAACAAGAACCACTCATGCAGCAAGAACCACTCATGCAACATGAACCACTCATGCAGCAAGAACCACTCGTGCAACATGAACCACTCATGCAATAAAAACTCTTATTCAACAAGAAACTTTGCAATCATTCCAACTCTTACTTTTACAATGTTGACAAGAGTCAACGAAACGCAACTCTTAATAATAAAACTGCAAAAATGAACTTTGGAGAGTTAATTTGTCAGCTTCATTCTCAAGTGAAGAAGAAGACTGTGAGGAGAAAAAGAAAAGATTCGCTCTAGAATCATTGATTTCACTCCTCCGGTCGCACTCAATAGAGTGCGACCGGAGGAGTGAGAGTAAGAAATTAACATCAAGATCAGCAGCAACAACAATACGTGATGAGAAGGCTGTGTCTAGACCAGACATCACTACTCTCTACACCCCAGTACCCGTGACCCCGACACACCTGGTGTCTGGGAGCCATCACTACTCTCTACACCCCAGTACCCGTGACCCCGACACACCTGGTGTCTGGGAGCCATCACTACTCTCTACACCCCAGTACCCGTGACCCCGACACACCTGGTGTCTGGGAGCCATCACTACTCTCTACACCCCAGTACCCGTGACCCCGACACACCTGGTGTCTGGGAGCCATCACTACTCTCTACACCCCAGTACCCGTGACCCCGACACACCTGGTGTCTGGGAGCCATCACTACTCTCTACACCCCAGTACCCGTGACCCCGACACACCTGGTGTCTGGGAGCCATCACTACTCTCTACACCCCAGTACCCGTGACCCCGACACACCTGGTGTCTGGGAGCCATCACTACTCTCTACACCCCAGTACCCGTGACCCCGACACACCTGGTGTCTGGGAGCCATCACTACTCTCTACACCCCAGTACCCGTGACCCCGACACACCTGGTGTCTGGGAGCCATCACTACTCTCTACACCCCAGTACCCGTGATCCCGACACACCTGGTGTCTGGGAGCCATCACTACTCTCTACACCCCAGTACCCGTGACCCCGACACACCTGGTGTCTGGGAGCCATCACTACTCTCTACACCCCAGTACCCGTGACCCCGACACACCTGGTGTCTGGGAGCCATCACTACTCTCTACACCCCAGTACCCGTGACCCCGACACACCTGGTGTCTGGGAGCCATCACTACTCTCTACACCCCAGTACCCGTGACCCCGACACACCTGGTGTCTGGGAGCCATCACTACTCTCTACACCCCAGTACCCGTGACCCCGACACACCTGGTGTCTGGGAGCCAGCGCCACTCCCTGGTCAACAAGCCTAGCACTCGTCTACATCTCCCGGCTGACAATTACCTGCACACCAACGCCACCTACACGGTCTCGCCGGTGTATATAGGGAGCTCACCAGCCACTAGACGGCAGAATACTCTTCAGTGCTCAAGCTGCACCTCTTCTCTCGCTCCCCCTGGGTGGTGGTAGACTTACGCGGCTAATGTATATAGTATTTTCCTGCACCTGTAATTTTTTTCTTAACGTAACGTTCACATGTTTATTTCTTTTACATTTTTTGCACTGTGTATAAGCCAAGTTTCATAGAGGATCTATTTTTGTAATTGTTAACATCATTTTTTGTTATATTAAAATATTTAATTTTTTCCTTCTTTATACTTTACCCTGCAGCTATCATACCGTAAACAACTCAATAGCAGTTTTATTTACTTTGTTTTACCTTTTTTCTTAATTTAATGTGATTGGCATTCCATCTGCCTTAATAGCCACTGCTCTATATCGCCATTTTTCCGTCACATTAAGTGGAAGCCTGTCCTAGGAGTCTTGCTCAGGTAATGCTCCTAGATACTTTACTGAAAATTGTGATAATTGTAGTTGGCTTTAACACATGTTTCTTTATTCAGAATTCTTATTTGAGCATTTTAATGGTCCTTAATACTGTATACATTCCAGGTGTAGCAATTTATGACTGTTGGATTGACTTTGGATTACGTGGGTGTTTTATGCGCAAAATCATAATCGTAATTGGTTATCTAATAATCTTTGTTATATCCTGTGGTTTCCACCTTATTCTCGTCCCTACAGAAGAGGTCCTCACTCAGGCAGATCACCCCCTCGGGTACTCTGGTACTTTGGTCTGTCTCCGGACTATTACGCCTACTCCTTGCAATCCAAACTTAGGGGGAAATACTGGACCATAGTCCCTCTCGCTTTAAGGACTTCACTGTCCGGTTGGGACCCATACAGCAGTTCTCGTCATATATTGACACTCTCCGCACCCCCTACGGGTCGGTCAGAGATTATGGTACTTACACAGGTAGGGAGTTACCATTTTTTTCCAGAGTGATAACTCTGTATGTACTATCTAGTTTAGTAGGAAACATCTTACCTTTGTTCTCGTCATTTATACCTGGTTGATACCTGGTTGATGGGGTTCTGGGAGTTCTTCTACTCCCCAAGCCCGGCCCGAGGCCAGGCTTGACTTGTGAGAGTTTGGTCCACTAGGCTGTTGCTTGGAGCGGCCCGCAGGCCCACATACCCACCACAGCCCGGTTGGTCCGGCACTCCTTGGAGGGATAAATCTAGTTTCCTCTTGAAGATGTCCACGGTTGTTCCGGCAATATTTCTTATGCTTGCTGTGAGGGTGTTGAACAACCGCGGACCTCTGATGATTATACAGTGCTCTTTGATTGTGCCTATGGCACCTCTGCTCTTCACTGGTTCTCTTCTGCATTTTCTTCCATATCGTTCACTCCAGTACGTTGTTATTTTACTGTGTAGATTTGGTACTTGGCCCTCCAGTATCTTCCAGGTGTATATTATTTGATATCTCTCTCGTCTTCTCTCTAGTGAGTACGTTTGAAGGGCTTTGAGACGATTCCAATAATTTAGGTGCTTTATTGCGTCTATGCGTGCCGTATATGTTCTCTGTATTCCCTCTTTTTCAGCATTTATAGGGTACCGGGTACAAGAATCCCTACATTTTCGAAATACTTCGTTTCACCCTTTGATCTAAGTAATCAATTTAATTACTAGATTTAATTACTCAAATTAATTATTGTAACCTTGACTTGTAATCATTAAGTATACACAGGATAGTTTAAAGTTGCCACGTCATCCTGTCAGTCTGACACATCATATATTGGTTCACCATATGAAGGTATTTCTCTGCCTATTACTTGCTAGAAATTCATTCACCATGTTCCGCCTTGCTGTATTCTACTCTAACCCAGAAGATGAAGTGAGGACACTACTCCGTGCCACCAAGGCTGAACCTCTGACTCTAGTAAACGAGCACCATATTACTCCTCATCATAGAACCACTAAAACTGATCTCCATAACCTCATTCTCGATTTGTTGGTAGATAATAACAGACTCACATCATCGGCTCATGAACAACATCTAACTGCTGATAAGAGCACCCTGGCAGCCATGATGATGAAAATAGAGCTCGCCACCCTAGAACGTGAACGGGAGAAGGAAGCTCTTCAGATAAGAGAACTGGAAGCTGAACTTCAACTCAAAATCGCTGAAAAACAAGTTGCTATCCAGAAGGAACAACTTGAACTCCAACATGAACGTGAGAGGGAGCAAGCTGCCATGCAGAAGGAACAAGTTGAAGTCCAACACCAAGTCGCTGAAAAATAAGCTCCACTTCAACGTGAACAGGAAGCTCTGCAGGTAAGAGAAGAGGAACTTCAGCTCCAACGTGAACAGGAAGCTCTGCAGGTAAGAGAAGAGGAACTTCAGCTCCAACGTGAACAGGAAGCTCTGCAGGTAAGAGAAGAGGAACTTCAGCTCCAACGTGAACAGGAAGCTCTGCAGGTAAGAGAAGAGGAACTTCAGCTCCAACGTGAACAGGAAGCTCTGCAGGTAAGAGAAGAGGAACTTCAGCTCCAACGTGAACAGGAAGCTCTGCAGGTAAGAGAAGAGGAACTTCAGCTCCAACGTGAACAGGAAGCTCTGCAGGTAAGAGAAGAGGAACTTCAGCTCCAACGTGAACAGGAAGCTCTGCAGGTAAGAGAAGAGGAACTTCAGCTCCAACGTGAACAGGAAGCTCTGCAGGTAAGAGAAGAGGAACTTCAGCTCCAACGTGAACAGGAAGCTCTGCAGGTAAGAGAAGAGGAACTTCAGCTCCAACGTGAACAGGAAGCTCTGCAGGTAAGAGAAGAGGAACTTCAGCTCCAACGTGAACAGGAAGCTCTGCAGGTAAGAGAAGAGGAACTTCAGCTCCAACGTGAACAGGAAGCTCTGCAGGTAAGAGAAGAGGAACTTCAGCTCCAACGTGAACAGGAAGCTCTGCAGGTAAGAGAAGAGGAACTTCAGCTCCAACGTGAACAGGAAGCTCTGCAGGTAAGAGAAGAGGAACTTCAGCTCCAACGTGAACAGGAAGCTCTGCAGGTAAGAGAAGAGGAACTTCAGCTCCAACGTGAACTTAAGAAGGAACAAACTGCCCTCCAAAAGGAACGTGAACTGAAAGCTCTTCAGGTAAAAGAACGTGAAGCTGAACTTCAAATTAAAGTCACTGAAAAACAAACCGCCATCGCTCTAAAGAGCTGAAGTCAAGAGCTTGACCTTGAAACCATCAACATCACTCAGAGTAAGGAAGCAGAAGCTAAACTCCTGGTACGTTTCAATCTTTGTCATGCAATTCAATTAATGTCATCCTTTGTCGAGACTGAGGTAGATGTATGCTTTACTTCATTTGAAGGTCTAACTAACCAACTCAGCTGGCCTCAGGATCAATGGTCTGTACTTCTCAAGTCTTTTGACAGGTAGACCCGCCATGACCCTCAGTGCTATATCTTCAGAAACAGACTACAAGGTGTTGAAATAGGCAGTGCTTGACACCTACTTACTATCCATAGAGAATTATAGACGTAAGTTTAGGGACTACCTTAAAACCAGGGCTAAAGTTACCTAGAATTTGCCAACAATAAGAAAATTTATTTTATAAGTGGCTAGAAGCAGCCTAAGTCACCTCCTTTGCAGATCTCATCTTGGTGGAAGAATGCCTTCGTCGTGTTCCTACTCCTATACGTCTCTACATTGCAGACAAGGAAGAAACCTTTACTAGGTGCGCACAGTTGGCTGACTCCTACAGTCTCATTCAGAGAGTGTCATCCGACACCCCCCCCCCCCTGGTAAACCCTCTGGGTCCAGTTCTGATAAAGTGAGTAATAGTAGTATGAACCCCTCACTTTACTGCCGTTGCTGTAAATACTATGGGAATACCATAGAAAAGTGTACCAGTCCTCACTGTAAGGTCAGCAGTGAGACCAACAAGCCCAAATCACCTCCTAGAATTCCTAAGATTCCTATGCCTGTAATAATTATTTTTTTCCATCCTCTGATCTTTCCCTCTTCAACAGACACCTGTACACCGGAACTGTCTCTGCCAGCGGTGGAGATTCGGAGGGAAGGATCAAAGTGAACATCTTGAGGGACACAGCTGCTCTATAATCAATGATCCTCAAAACAGCTGCACCCAACGTCATCTACACCTGAGAAACCGTCTTCATCACTGACCCCACTGCAACCACTCCATATTCACTAGCAACAGTCCACCTGAATTGTTCGTTTGCTCGTGGTGAAGTCCAAGTCGCCATCCGGGAGAAACCTTTCCCCTTGCCGTGAGTTAAGCTTCTCCTGGGCAACGACTTGGCAGAAGATCAACAACCCACGAACCTCATCACGAACACACCCCAGGTATGTGACTCATCCGTGGAAGATCTTATGAAATATATTGCAGAGGAGGTCCAACCGATTAACGATTCTGAGGACCTCTCCCATCCTGTCCTGGTGACGACACGCACCCAAGCTACGCAACCGCAACCAGCTGCTCCAGCTGTCCTTCAAGATTCTCAGAGCTTCCCACCGAATCTCAACATGTTGGAGTTCCATAAGTTAAGCAGAGAGATCATTCCTTAAAACCCTTATTCTTTCAAGCTGAGACACGATCCGACTGTATCCCTAGGTTTTTTGTAAAGAACAAAGTACTTTAGACCCAGTAAATTGGTAGGAGGACGACGATTGGGCTAACGTCAACCAACTGGTAGTTCCCACCAGCCTACGGCCAGATATCTTGCGTCTGGCCCATGGCTTTCTCTCACACTACGGCCTCTACAAGACCTACAAGGACCTGAAACAGGACTACTATTAGCCACGTATGATTCGTGATGTCAAGATCTTTCTAAAAAATTGCCGCACGACAGGTAAGCCTAACGCTCTTCTATCCAAGGCACCAGTGACGCAGGTTCCAGTGCCTCCTTAGCCGTTCCGCCATCCCATCAACAACGATGTCGAGTATCTGTCAAAGATAAGCTCAGGTACCTTGCATATGAGTAATATCCCGTGTTCTACCCCCAGGTTTCCTACACCAGTTTCCGTCCAGAACAGTAAGGCTGCTAACGTTGTGAAGCACCTCGTCAAACAGTGCCCGCAGTGCAGACATCCCCAGGAGAGTCGGAGCAGGGGTGACACTATTCTTTCCAACAACCTGTGTAAGACAAACATCTCCCAGGAACTGTCAAGCCCTTCATATTGCACTTCTCCTTATTGCAATGGTTCTAAGTCCTCGATCCTGTCCATAACCAGGAAAGATCCTCCTACCTACGAACCAAATCCATATAAACGTCCTCCTCTCCATAACTTTATCAGCCCTAAGCTAAGATATTGTAAGACAAACTTGCCTTCCATGGCATTTGAAAGGCGTAAAACCTTTTCTTGTACTAATTCCATTCTCGCCTCGCCAGGTGTTACGAAACCCTTCGTCTTCCATGTCCACAACAGCCACACTGGAGAGAGGAACACCATGACGCCACAGCCAGATGGGATCGTGCACTCCAGCTTCTACTATCATAAAGGAGCCACTCAACATACTACTAAGCGTACACCACAACGAACCATCAAATCTTTTTATCGACCAATTAGCCTAACGTCTATTGTGGGAAAGTTACACGAATCTATAATAGCAAATAAAATTCGTCTTCATCTTGAAAAACATAAATTAATAATTGAGTCGCAACATGGTTTTATAAATGGCCGTTCATGTTTAACAAATTTTTTATTTTTTTATTCTAGCATTGTTGAGGCAGTTCATAGTGGTAAGGATTGCGATGTTGTGTACCTTGACTTTAGCAAAGCTTTTGATACAGTGCCACATGAAAGACTGATTAAAAAGATAGAGTCTCATGGTATTGGGGGTGCTATATTAAGCTGGATTAGGGCATGGCTATACCAAAGGAAACAGAGAGTTAGTATAAATGGAGTCAAGTCAGAGTGGGAAAATGTTGTAAGTGGGGTGCCTCAGGGCTCTGTCCTGGGACCTCTGTTGTTTATAATATATATAAATGATTTAGATTCAGGTTTGAGTAGCAACATTTGCAAATTTGCCGATGATACGAAAATCGGTAGGGAAATTAATTCGGAGGAGGACTCACTATCACTTCAAGTTGATCTAGATAGGGTTTTGAAATGGTCAAAGGATTGGCAGATGCAGTTTAATGCTGATAAATGTAAAGTTCTGAGGTTAGGTAATAATGATAGGGTTACAAGATACGAGCTAGATGGTGTTGAGATTGCGAAAGGGATCTGGGAGTTATGATTAGCAAGAATTTAAAACAAAAGGATCAATGCATAAATGTTCGAAATAAGGCAAATCGGACACTTGGATTTATTAATCGCAGCGTTAGTAACAAGACACCTGGTGTGGTTCTTAAGCTATATCTTGCTCTAGTTAGGCCCCATTTAGTTTATGCAGTTCAGTTTTGGTCGCCATATTATAAGAACATAAGAACATAAGAACAAAGGTAACTGCAGAAGGCCTATTGGCCCATACGAGGCAGCTCCTATTCTATAACCACCCAATCCCACTCATATACTTGTCCAACCCGTGCTTGAAACAATCGAGGGACCCCACCTCCACAATGTTACGCGGCAATTGGTTCCACAAATCAACAACCCTGTTACTGAACCAGTATTTACCCAAGTCTTTCCTAAATCTAAACTTATCCAATTTATATCCATTGTTTCGTGTTCTGTCCTGTGTTGATACTTTTAATACCCTATTAATATCCCCCCGGTTATGTCCATTCATCCACTTGTAAACCTCTATCATGTCACCCCTAACTCTTCGCCTTTCCAGTGAATGCAACTTAAGCTTTGTTAATCTTTCTTCATATGAAAGATTTCTAATTTGGGGAATTAACTTAGTCATCCTACGCTGGACACGTTCAAGTGAATTTATATCCATTCTATAATATGGCGACCAAAACTGAACTGCATAATCTAAATGGGGCCTAACTAGAGCAAGATATAGCTTGAGAACCACACCAGGTGTCTTGTTACTAACGCTGCGATTAATAAATCCAAGTGTCCGATTTGCCTTATTACGAACATTTATGCATTGATCCTTTTGTTTTAAATTCTTACTAATCATAACTCCCAGATCCCTTTCGCAATCCGACTTCGCAATCACAACACCATCTAGCTCGTATCTTGTAACTCTATCATCATTACCTAACCTCAGAACTTTACATTTATCAGCATTAAACTGCATCTGCCAATCCTTTGACCATTTCAAAACCCTATCTAGATCAACTTGAAGTGATAGTGAGTCCTCCTCCGAATTAATTTCCCTACCGATTTTCGTATCATCGGCAAATTTGCAAATGTTGCTACTCAAACCTGAATCTAAATCATTTATATATATTATAAACAACAGAGGTCCCAGGACAGAGCCTTGAGGCACTCCACTTACAACATTTTCCAACTCTGACTTGATTCCATTTATACTAACTCTCTGTTTCCTTTGGTATAGCCATGCCCTAATCCAGCTTAATATAGCACCCCCAATACCATGAGACTCTATTTTTTTAATCAGTCTTTCATGTGGCACTGTATCAAAAGCTTTGCTAAAGTCAAGGTATACAACATCGCAATCCTTACCACTATCAACTGCCTCAACAATGCTAGAATAAAAAGATAACAAATTTGTTAAACATGAACGGCCATTTATAAAACCATGTTGCGACTCAATTATTAATTTATGTTTTTCAAGATGAAGACGAATTTTATTTGCTATTATAGATTCGAGTAACTTTCCCACAATAGACGTTAGGCTAATTGGTCGATAGTTAGACGCAAGTGATCTATCTCCTTTCTTAAAAACTGGTATCACATTAGCAACTTTCCAAAACTCTGGCACTCTGCCTGACTCTATTGATTTATTAAATATGGTTGACAGTGGGTCACAAAGCTCCTCTTTGCATTCTTTAAGCACCCTAGCAAACACTTCATTTGACCTGTCTCAGTTTTTAATGGACCTATCCTTTCCCTAGTCTTAGTACGATATAACTGAAAAACCCCTTTAGGATTTGTCTTTGCTTGCCCTGCTATGCGAACTTCATAGTTCCTTTTTGCTTTCCTTATCTCTTTTTAACATTTCTAACCAGTTGTACGAATTCCTGTTCTAAAGTGACCTCCCCATTTTTAATCCTTTTGTACCAAGCTCTCTTTTTACCTATAAGGTTCTTCAAATTCTTTGTTATCCACTTTGGGTCATTAGTATACGATCTATTCAATTTGTATGGTATACTACGTTCCTGTGCTTTGTTTAGAATATTCTTAAATAAGTTATATATTGAATCCACATCGAAATCCCCATTTAAGTCACCTATCGCTGGGTTCATGTCTCGCTCCAAGACCGGCCCACACTCCATACCCAAGCCTTTCCAATCAATTTGACCCAAAAAATTTCTTAGGCTATTAAAATCAGCTTTTCGAAAATCTGGCACTTTAACAGAATTTTCTCCTACTGGTCTATTCCATTCTATGCTAAATCTGATTTCTTTGTGATCACTGCTCCCTAGCTCACTCCCTATTTCGATGTCATTAATTTGCGTTTCCCTGTTAGTTAACACTAAATCTAAAATATTATTTTCCCGTGTTGGTTCCTTAATGTGTTGCGTAAGAAAGCAATCGTCAATTAATTCTAGAAAATCTTCTGCTTCACTATTCCCTGTTTTGTTCAACCAGTTTATTCCGCTAAAATTAAAGTCACCCATGACATAAATACTGTTAGATCTAGATGCTCTAGATATTTCATCCCATAGATGCTTTGCTTCCATTCTGTCTAAATTTGGTGGCCTATATATTACTCCTATTATAATATTATTAGCTTTTTCGTTTAATTCAATCCAAATAGTTTCTGTGTGTGGCTCTGTTTTGATTCCCTCTTTGAGACCACATTTCAAATTGTCCCTAACATATATGGCTACTCCACCTCCTCGTCTAATATATCTATCTGTGTGAAATAGTTTAAATCCATATATTTGATATTCAGCTAATAGTTCTCTATTTTCTACATTCATCCACGTTTCGGTAAGTGCAATAATATCTATTTTTTCTGTGCAGACAAGAGCATTTAATTCGTTAATTTTATTTCTTAGACTTCTACTGTTAGTGTAATATACCCTAAGTGAATTGTTATTTTGCGGACCTTCTCTTTCCCTGATCGTTTTGCCAATTCCTTTCTCCCACAAACACATACTTTATTTTATATAGAATGGATATAAATTCACTTGAACGTGTCCAGCGTAGGATGACTAAGTTAATTCCCCAAATTAGAAATCTTTCATATAAAGAAAGATTAACAAAGCTTAAGTTGCATTCACTGGAAAGGCGAAGAGTTAGGGGTGACATGATAGAGGTTTACAAGTGGGTGAATGGACATAACAAAGGGGGATATTAATAGGGTATTAAAAGTATCAACACAAGACAGAACACGAAACAATGGGTATAAATTGGATAAGTTTAGATTTAGGAAAGACTTGGGTAAATACTGGTTCAGTAACAGGGTTGTTGATTTGTGGAACCAATTGCCTCGTAACATTGTGGAGGTGGGGTCCCTCGATTGTTTCAAGCGCGGGTTGGACAAGTATATGAGTGGGATTGGGTGGTTATAAATAGGAGCTGCCTCGTATGGGCCAATAGGCCTTCTGCAGTTGCCTTTGTTCTTATGTTCTTATTAGGTTACAATCTCATCTCCTCGGACCTCGGACGTGTTTTATCCGCCAGAATAGCCACTGCTCTATTCTTCATTTTTCTGTCATAATATATATTTTTATTTATATAACCACGTTGATATTCATCTTGGGAGATATGTAGTAACATGAGCCTTGGTCTGGATTTTTTTTTACACCAATTACATGAAATTTACACCAATTCCATACAAGGAAGTTACACCAAACTTAACACCAATTTGATGAAATGAAGCTTTTGAATTCAGTTGCACTTTCCAAATCTGTTGCAGGTTTGTAATCATTTTTGTAACATCACATAAGAAAATTTTATCTGTTATGTGATGTTTAGATTATATGTTAAGTTGTTTAGAGTCCTGGTTGTTAGAGGTGATTACCCGCGTGGTCGTCATATTTCCTTCTGCTTCTTTGGTCTAACCACTTGGGGTGGACGGTAGAGCCACGGTCTCGCTTCATGCAGGTCGGGGTTCAATCCCCGACCGTCCAAGTGGTTGGGCACCATTCCTTCCCTCCATTCCAAATCCTTATCCTGACGCTTTTCCAGTGCTATATAGAACCCTGATAGTTCCCTTACACGTCTCCTTCTTTGTATCTAATCTTATCAGACAGTTTAGCTCTTATTATATTGAAAAGCTTTGAAGATCGTCTTTTAGTTAATTCTTTTACATAAGAACATAAGAACAAAGGTAACTGCAGAAGGCCTATTGGCCCATACGAGGCAGCTCCTATTCTATAACCACCCAATCCCACTCATATACTTGTCCAACCCGTGCTTGAAACAATCGAGGGACCCCACCTCCACAATGTTACGCGGCAATTGGTTCCACAAATCAACAACCCTGTTACTGAACCAGTATTTACCCAAGTCTTTCCTAAATCTAAACTTATCCAATTTATATCCATTGTTTCGTGTTCTGTCCTGTGTTGATACTTTTAATACCCTATTAATATCCCCCCGGTTATGTCCATTCATCCACTTGTAAACCTCTATCATGTCACCCCTAACTCTTCGCCTTTCCAGTGAATGCAACTTAAGCTTTGTTAATCTTTCTTCATATGAAAGATTTCTAATTTGGGGAATTAACTTAGTCATCCTACGCTGGACACGTTCAAGTGAATTTATATCCATTCTATAATATGGCGACCAAAACTGAACTGCATAATCTAAATGGGGCCTAACTAGAGCAAGATATAGCTTGAGAACCACACCAGGTGTCTTGTTACTAACGCTGCGATTAATAAATCCAAGTGTCCGATTTGCCTTATTACGAACATTTATGCATTGATCCTTTTGTTTTAAATTCTTACTAATCATAACTCCCAGATCCCTTTCGCAATCCGACTTCGCAATCACAACACCATCTAGCTCGTATCTTGTAACTCTATCATCATTACCTAACCTCAGAACTTTACATTTATCAGCATTAAACTGCATCTGCCAATCCTTTGACCATTTCAAAACCCTATCTAGATCAACTTGAAGTGATAGTGAGTCCTCCTCCGAATTAATTTCCCTACCGATTTTCGTATCATCGGCAAATTTGCAAATGTTGCTACTCAAACCTGAATCTAAATCATTTATATATATTATAAACAACAGAGGTCCCAGGACAGAGCCTTGAGGCACTCCACTTACAACATTTTCCCACTCTGATTTGATTCCATTTATACTAATTCTCTGTTTCCTTTGGTATAGCCATGCCCTAATCCAGCTTAATATAGCACCCCCAATACCATGAGACTCTATTTTTTTAATCAGTCTTTCATGTGGCACTGTATCAAAAGCTTTGCTAAAGTCAAGGTATACAACATCGCAATCCTTACCACTATCAACTGCCTCAACAATGCTAGAATAAAAAGATAACAAATTTGTTAAACATGAACGGCCATTTATAAAACCATGTTGCGACTCAATTATTAATTTATGTTTTTCAAGATGAAGACGAATTTTATTTGCTATTATAGATTCGAGTAACTTTCCCACAATAGACGTTAGGCTAATTGGTCGATAGTTAGACGCAAGTGATCTATCCCCTTTCTTAAAAACTGGTATCACATTAGCAACTTTCCAAAACTCTGGCACTCTGCCTGACTCTATTGATTTATTAAATATGGTTGACAGTAGTTACAACTCAGTAACTACCAAAAGATTAAACATCCCCTGGCTCACAAGTGGCATACTTTAAACAATTAACAAGATACAGGAATATAAAAAGAATAATAGGATTGAGCTAGTTACATTTGCAAGTTTGCCGATGATACATTTGCAAGTTTGCCGATGATACGAAAATCGGTAGGGAAATTAATTCGGAGGAGGACTCACTATCACTTCAAGTTGATCTAGATAGGGTTTTGAAATGGTCAAAGGATTGGCAGATGCAGTTTAATGCTGATAAATGTAAAGTTCTGAGGTTAGGTAATGATGATAGAGTTACAAGATACGAGCTAGATGGTGTTGTGATTGCGAAGTCGGATTGCGAAAGGGATCTGGGAGTTATGATTAGTAAGAATTTAAAACAAAAGGATCAATGCATAAATGTTCGTAATAAGGCAAATCGGACACTTGGATTTATTAATCGCAGCGTTAGTAACAAGACACCTGAGAGACTGTGGATCGCGCAAAAGGGAAAGTGAGAGACTGTGGATCGCGCAAAAGGGAAAGCAACGAAGAGAAAGGAAGCGCAGGCCCCTCAGAAAGTAAAGGAAGTACCTAAGCAAACATTAGTTGTGGGAGATTCCCAGATAAGGTATTTGGATAGAACGTTTTGTGCTAGAGATAGGGGGAACAGGTTAAGGGTTTGCTATCCCGGAGCTGGCATTGGTGATATTATAAACAACATGAATGATATTATGGCTGGTAATGGGAACAATCCCATTATTTGCATTAGCGTGGGAGGAAATGATGTTGGTCGAGTCAGGAGTGAGGAACTGATTCAGAGGTATAAAACAGCCATAGAGTTAGTTAGGAGCAAGGGAGGAATCCCGATCATATGTGGCATTCTTCCAAGAAAGGGAGTGGGAAATGAATGGATATCGAGGGCACTTGGTGTCAATTGCCGGCTGGAAAGATATTGCAAATCAAATGCAATATCTTTCATAGACAACTGGGAACACTTCTATGGAAGAAATGAAATGTATGCTCGTGATGGGGTGCATCTATCGAGAGCTGGGGTTGTTGCTGTTGCGAACTCGCTAGAAGAAGTGGTTAGAGGTGTTTGTTTGGGTTTAAACTGTTAGTAGATAGAGGTATGGGAATTGATTTGGAGGAAGGAGGTAATAAAAGTATGTGTTTGTGGGAGAAAGGAATTGGCAAAACGATCAGGGAAAGAGAAGGTCCGCAAAATAACAATTCACTTAGGGTATATTACACTAACAGTAGAAGTCTAAGAAATAAAATTAACGAATTAAATGCTCTTGTCTGCACAGAAAAAATAGATATTATTGCACTTACCGAAACGTGGATGAATGTAGAAAATAGAGAACTATTAGCTGAATATCAAATATATGGATTTAAACTATTTCACACAGATAGATATATTAGACGAGGAGGTGGAGTAGCCATATATAAGAACATATGAACATAAGAACAAAGGTAACTGCAGAAGGCCTATTGGCCCATACGAGGCAGCTCCTATTCTATAACCACCCAATCCCACTCATATACTTGTCCAACCCGTGCTTGAAACAATCGAGGGACCCCACCTCCACAATGTTACGCGGCAATTGGTTCCACAAATCAACAACCCTGTTACTGAACCAGTATTTACCCAAGTCTTTCCTAAATCTAAACTTATCCAATTTATATCCATTGTTTCGTGTTCTGTCCTGTGTTGATACTTTTAATACCCTATTAATATCCCCCCGGTTATGTCCATTCATCCACTTGTAAACCTCTATCATGTCACCCCTAACTCTTCGCCTTTCCAGTGAATGCAACTTAAGCTTTGTTAATCTTTCTTCATATGAAAGATTTCTAATTTGGGGAATTAACTTAGTCATCCTACGCTGGACACGTTCAAGTGAATTTATATCCATTCTATAATATGGCGACCAAAACTGAACTGCATAATCTAAATGGGGCCTAACTAGAGCAAGATATAGCTTGAGAACCACACCAGGTGTCTTGTTACTAACGCTGCGATTAATAAATCCAAGTGTCCGATTTGCCTTATTACGAACATTTATGCATTGATCCTTTTGTTTTAAATTCTTACTAATCATAACTCCCAGATCCCTTTCGCAATCCGACTTCGCAATCACAACACCATCTAGCTCGTATCTTGTAACTCTATCATCATTACCTAACCTCAGAACTTTACATTTATCAGCATTAAACTGCATCTGCCAATCCTTTGACCATTTCAAAACCCTATCTAGATCAACTTGAAGTGATAGTGAGTCCTCCTCCGAATTAATTTCCCTACCGATTTTCGTATCATCGGCAAATTTGCAAATGTTGCTACTCAAACCTGAATCTAAATCATTTATATATATTATAAACAACAGAGGTCCCAGGACAGAGCCTTGAGGCACTCCACTTACAACATTTTCCCACTCTGACTTGATTCCATTTATACTAACTCTCTGTTTCCTTTGGTATAGCCATGCCCTAATCCAGCTTAATATAGCACCCCCAATACCATGAGACTCTATTTTTTTAATCAGTCTTTCATGTGGCACTGTATCAAAAGCTTTGCTAAAGTCAAGGTATACAACATCGCAATCCTTACCACTATCAACTGCCTCAACAATGCTAGAATAAAAAGATAACAAATTTGTTAAACATGAACGGCCATTTATAAAACCATGTTGCGACTCAATTATTAATTTATGTTTTTCAAGATGAAGACGAATTTTATTTGCTATTATAGATTCGAGTAACTTTCCCACAATAGACGTTAGGCTAATTGGTCGATAGTTAGACGCAAGTGATCTATCTCCTTTCTTAAAAACTGGTATCACATTAGCAACTTTCCAAAACTCTGGCACTCTGCCTGACTCTATTGATTTATTAAATATGGTTGACAGTGGGTCACAAAGCTCCTCTTTGCATTCTTTAAGTACCCTAGCAAACACTTCATCCGGCCCTGGGGATTTGTTTGGTTTGAGTTTTACTATTTGTTTAAGAACATCCTCCCTGGTAACTGCTAAACTCGTCAACCTGTCCTCGTCCCCACCCACATAGACTTGTTCGGCTGAAGGCATATTGTTAAGTTCCTCTTTAGTAAATACAGATACAAAATATTTATTAAAAATACTACTCATCTCTTCATCTCTATCTGTTATTTGACCTGTCTCAGTTTTTAATGGACCTATCCTTTCCCTAGTCTTAGTACGATATAACTGAAAAAACCCTTTAGGATTTGTCTTTGCTTGCCCTGCTATGCGAACTTCATAGTTTCTTTTTGCTTTCCTTATCTCTTTTTTAACATTTCTAACCAGTTGTACGAATTCCTGTTCTAAAGTGACCTCCCCATTTTTAATCCTTTTGTACCAAGCTCTCTTTTTACCTATAAGGTTCTTCAAATTCTTTGTTATCCACTTTGGGTCATTAGTATACGATCTATTCAATTTGTATGGTATACTACGTTCCTGTGCTTTGTTTAGAATATTCTTAAATAAGTTATATATTGAATCCACATCGAAATCCCCATTTAAGTCCCCTATCGCTGGGTTCATGTCTCGCTCCAAGACCGGCCCACACCCCATACCCAAGCCTTTCCAATCAATTTGACCCAAAAAATTTCTTAGGCTATTAAAATCAGCTTTTCGAAAATCTGGCACTTTAACAGAATTTTCTCCTACTGGTCTATTCCATTCTATGCTAAATCTGATTTCTTTGTGATCACTGCTCCCTAGCTCACTCCCTATTTCGATGTCATTAATTTGCGTTTCCCTGTTAGTTAACACTAAATCTAAAATATTATTTTCCCGTGTTGGTTCCTTAATGTGTTGCGTAAGAAAGCAATCGTCAATTAATTCTAGAAAATCTTCTGCTTCACTATTCCCTGTTTTGTTCAACCAGTTTATTCCGCTAAAATTAAAGTCACCCATGACATAAATACTGTTAGATCTAGATGCTCTAGATATTTCATCCCATAGATGCTTTGCTTCCATTCTGTCTAAATTTGGTGGCCTATATATTACTCCTATTATAATATTATTAGCTTTTTCGTTTAATTCAATCCAAATAGTTTCTGTGTGTGGCTCTGTTTTGATTCCCTCTTTGAGACTACATTTCAAATTGTCCCTAACATATATGGCTACTCCACCTCCTCGTCTAATATATCTATCTGTGTGAAATAGTTTAAATCCATATATTTGATATTCAGCTAATAGTTCTCTATTTTCTACATTCATCCACGTTTCGGTAAGTGCAATAATATCTATTTTTTCTGTGCAGACAAGAGCATTTAATTCGTTAATTTTATTTCTTAGACTTCTACTGTTAGTGTAATATACCCTAAGTGAATTGTTATTTTGCGGACCTTCTCTTTCCCTGATCGTTTTGCCAATTCCTTTCTCCCACAAACACATACTTTTATTACCTCCTTCCTCCAAATCAATTCCCATACCTCTATCTACTAACAGTTTAAACCCAAACAAACACCTCTAACCACTTCTTCTAGCGAGTTCGCAACAGCAACAACCCCAGCTCTCGATAGATGCACCCCATCACGAGCATACATTTCATTTCTTCCATAGAAGTGTTCCCAGTTGTCTATGAAAGATATTGCATTTGATTTGCAATATCTTTCCAGCCGGCAATTGACACCAAGTGCCCTCGATATCCATTCATTTCCCACTCCCTTTCTTGGAAGAATGCCACATATGATCGGGATTCCTCCCTTGCTCCTAACTAACTCTATGGCTGTTTTATACCTCTGAATCAGTTCCTCACTCCTGACTCGACCAACATCATTTCCTCCCACGCTAATGCAAATAATGGGATTGTTCCCATTACCAGCCATAATATCATTCATGTTGTTTATAATATCACCAATGCCAGCTCCGGGATAGCAAACCCTTAACCTGTTCCCCCTATCTCTAGCACAAAACGTTCTATCCAAATACCTTATCTGGGAATCTCCCACAACTAATGTTTGCTTAGGTACTTCCTTTACTTTCTGAGGGGCCTGCGCTTCCTTTCTCTTCGTTGCTTTCCCTTTTGCGCGATCCACAGTCTCTCCACAGCACCCGTCCTTATATGTTAGGGACAATTTGAAATGTAGTCTCAAAGAGGGAATCAAAACAGAGCCACACACAGAAACTATTTGGATTGAATTAAACGAAAAAGCTAATAATATTATAATAGGAGTAATATATAGGCCACCAAATTTAGACAGAATGGAAGCAAAGCATCTATGGGATGAAATATCTAGAGCATCTAGATCTAACAGTATTTATGTCATGGGTGACTTTAATTTTAGCGGAATAAACTGGTTGAACAAAACAGGGAATAGTGAAGCAGAAGATTTTCTAGAATTAATTGACGATTGCTTTCTTACGCAACACATTAAGGAACCAACACGGGAAAATAATATTTTAGATTTAGTGTTAACTAACAGGGAAACGCAAATTAATGACATCGAAATAGGGAGTGAGCTAGGGAGCAGTGATCACAAAGAAATCAGATTTAGCATAGAATGGAATAGACCAGTAGGAGAAAATTCTGTTAAAGTGCCAGATTTTCGAAAAGCTGATTTTAATAGCCTAAGAAATTTTTTGGGTCAAATTGATTGGAAAGGCTTGGGTATGGGGTGTGGGCCGGTCTTGGAGCGAGACATGAACCCAGCGATAGGTGACTTAAATGGGGATTTCGATGTGGATTCAATATATAACTTATTTAAGAATATTCTAAACAAAGCACAGGAACGTAGTATACCATACAAATTGAATCGATCGTATACTAATGACCCAAAGTGGATAACAAAGAATTTGAAGAACCTTATAGGTAAAAACGAAGAGAAAGGAAGCGCAGGCCCCTCAGAAAGTAAAGGAAGTACCTAAGCAAACATTAGTTGTGGGAGATTCCCAGATAAGGTATTTGGATAGAACGTTTTGTGCTAGAGATAGGGGGAACAGGTTAAGGGTTTGCTATCCCGGAGCTGGCATTGGTGATATTATAAACAACATGAATGATATTATGGCTGGTAATGGGAACAATCCCATTATTTGCATTAGCGTGGGAGGAAATGATGTTGGTCGAGTCAGGAGTGAGGAACTGATTCAGAGGTATAAAACAGCCATAGAGTTAGTTAGGAGCAAGGGAGGAATCCCGATCATATGTGGCATTCTTCCAAGAAAGGGAGTGGGAAATGAATGGATATCGAGGGCACTTGGTGTCAATTGCCGGCTGGAAAGATATTGCAAATCAAATGCAATATCTTTCATAGACAACTGGGAACACTTCTATGGAAGAAATGAAATGTATGCTCGTGATGGGGTGCATCTATCGAGAGCTGGGGTTGTTGCTGTTGCGAACTCGCTAGAAGAAGTGGTTAGAGGTGTTTGTTTGGGTTTAAACTGTTAGTAGATAGAGGTATGGGAATTGATTTGGAGGAAGGAGGTAATAAAAGTATGTGTTTGTGGGAGAAAGGAATTGGCAAAACGATCAGGGAAAGAGAAGGTCCGCAAAATAACAATTCACTTAGGGTATATTACACTAACAGTAGAAGTCTAAGAAATAAAATTAACGAATTAAATGCTCTTGTCTGCACAGAAAAAATAGATATTATTGCACTTACCGAAACGTGGATGAATGTAGAAAATAGAGAACTATTAGCTGAATATCAAATATATGGATTTAAACTATTTCACACAGATAGATATATTAGACGAGGAGGTGGAGTAGCCATATATGTTAGGGACAATTTGAAATGTAGTCTCAAAGAGGGAATCAAAACAGAGCCACACACAGAAACTATTTGGATTGAATTAAACGAAAAAGCTAATAATATTATAATAGGAGTAATATATAGGCCACCAAATTTAGACAGAATGGAAGCAAAGCATCTATGGGGTGAAATATCTAGAGCATCTAGATCTAACAGTATTTATGTCATGGGTGACTTTAATTTTAGCGGAATAAACTGGTTGAACAAAACAGGGAATAGTGAAGCAGAAGATTTTCTAGAATTAATTGACGATTGCTTTCTTACGCAACACATTAAGGAACCAACACGGGAAAATAATATTTTAGATTTAGTGTTAACTAACAGGGAAACGCAAATTAATGACATCGAAATAGGGAGTGAGCTAGGGAGCAGTGATCACAAAGAAATCAGATTTAGCATAGAATGGAATAGACCAGTAGGAGAAAATTCTGTTAAAGTGCCAGATTTTCGAAAAGCTGATTTTAATAGCCTAAGAAATTTTTTGGGTCAAATTGATTGGAAAGGCTTGGGTATGGGGTGTGGGCCGGTCTTGGAGCGAGACATGAACCCAGCGTTAGGTGACTTAAATGGGGATTTCGATGTGGATTCAATATATAACTTATTTAAGAATATTCTAAACAAAGCACAGGAACGTAGAATACCATACAAATTGAATAGATCGTATACTAATGACCCAAAGTGGATAACAAAGAATTTGAAGAACCTTATAGGTAAAAAGAGAGCTTGGTACAAAAGGATTAAAAATGGGGAGGTCACTTTAGAACAGGAATTCGTACAACTGGTTAGAAATGTTAAAAAAGAGATAAGGAAAGCAAAAAGAAACTATGAAGTTCGCATAGCAGGGCAAGCAAAGACAAATCCTAAAGGGTTTTTTCAGTTATATCGTACTAAGACTAGGGAAAGGATAGGTCCATTAAAAACTGAGACAGGTCAAATAACAGATAGTGATGAAGAGATGAGTAGTATTTTTAATAAATATTTTGTATCTGTATTTACTAAAGAGGAACTTAACAATATGCCTTCAGCCGAACAAGTCTATGTGGGTGGGGACGAGGACAGGTTGACGAGTTTAGCAGTTACCAGGGAGGATGTTCTTAAACAAATAGTAAAACTCAAACCAAACAAATCTCCAGGGCCGGATGAAGTGTTTGCTAGGGTGCTTAAAGAATGCAAAGAGGAGCTTTGTGACCCACTGTCAACCATATTTAATAAATCAATAGAGTCAGGCAGAGTGCCAGAGTTTTGGAAAGTTGCTAATGTGATACCAGTTTTTAAGAAAGGAGATAGATCACTTGCGTCTAACTATCGACCAATTAGCCTAACGTCTATTGTGGGAAAGTTACTCGAATCTATAATAGCAAATAAAATTCGTCTTCATCTTGAAAAACATAAATTAATAATTGAGTCGCAACATGGTTTTATAAATGGCCGTTCATGTTTAACAAATTTGTTATCTTTTTATTCTAGCATTGTTGAGGCAGTTGATAGTGGTAAGGATTGCGATGTTGTATACCTTGACTTTAGCAAAGCTTTTGATACAGTGCCACATGAAAGACTGATTAAAAAAAATAGAGTCTCATGGTATTGGGGGTGCTATATTAAGCTGGATTAGGGCATGGCTATACCAAAGGAAACAGAGAGTTAGTATAAATGGAATCAAGTCAGAGTGGGAAAATGTTGTAAGTGGAGTGCCTCAAGGCTCTGTCCTGGGACCTCTGTTGTTTATAATATATATAAATGATTTAGATTCAGGTTTGAGTAGCAACATTTGCAAATTTGCCGATGATACGAAAATCGGTAGGGAAATTAATTCGGAGGAGGACTCACTATCACTTCAAGTTGATCTAGATAGGGTTTTGAAATGGTCAAAGGATTGGCAGATGCAGTTTAATGCTGATAAATGTAAAGTTCTGAGGTTAGGTAATGATGATAGAGTTACAAGATACGAGCTAGATGGTGTTGTGATTGCGAAGTCGGATTGCGAAAGGGATCTGGGAGTTATGATTAGTAAGAATTTAAAACAAAAGGATCAATGCATAAATGTTCGTAATAAGGCAAATCGGACACTTGGATTTATTAATCGCAGCGTTAGTAACAAGACACCTGGTGTGGTTCTCAAGCTATATCTTGCTCTAGTTAGGCCCCATTTAGATTATGCAGTTCAGTTTTGGTCACCATATTATAGAATGGATATAAATTCACTTGAACGTGTCCAGCGTAGGATGACTAAGTTAATTCCCCAAATTAGAAATCTTTCATATGAAGAAAGATTAACAAAGCTTAAGTTGCATTCACTGGAAAGGCGAAGAGTTAGGGGTGACATGATAGAGGTTTACAAGTGGATGAATGGACATAACCGGGGGGATATCAATAGGGTATTAAAAGTATCAACACAGGACAGAACACGAAACAATGGATATAAATTGGATAAGTTTAGATTTAGGAAAGACTTGGGTAAATACTGGTTCAGTAACAGGGTTGTTGATTTGTGGAACCAATTGCCGCGTAACATTGTGGAGGTGGGGTCCCTCGATTGTTTCAAGCACGGGTTGGACAAGTATATGAGTGGGATTGGGTGGTTATAGAATAGGAGCTGCCTCGTATGGGCCAATAGGCCTTCTGCAGTTACCTTTGTTCTTATGTTCTTATGTTCTTAAAAGAGAGCTTGGTACAAAAGGATTAAAAATGGGGAGGTCACTTTAGAACAGGAATTCGTACAACTGGTTAGAAATGTTAAAAAAGAGATAAGGAAAGCAAAAAGAAACTATGAAGTTCGCATAGCAGGGCAAGCAAAGACAAATCCTAAAGGGTTTTTTCAGTTATATCGTACTAAGACTAGGGAAAGGATAGGTCCATTAAAAACTGAGACAGGTCAAATAACAGATAGTGATGAAGAGATGAGTAGTATTTTTAATAAATATTTTGTATCTGTATTTACTAAAGAGGAACTTAACAATATGCCTTCAGCCGAACAAGTCTATGTGGGTGGGGACGAGGACAGGTTGACGAGTTTAGCAGTTACCAGGGAGGATGTTCTTAAACAAATAGTAAAACTCAAACCAAACAAATCCCCAGGGCCGGATGAAGTGTTTGCTAGGGTGCTTAAAGAATGCAAAGAGGAGCTCTGTGACCCACTGTCAACCATATTTAATAAATCAATAGAGTCAGGCAGAGTGCCAGAGTTTTGGAAAGTTGCTAATGTGATACCAGTTTTTAAGAAAGGAGATAGATCACTTGCGTCTAACTATCGACCAATTAGCCTAACGTCTATTGTGGGAAAGTTACTCGAATCTATAATAGCAAATAAAATTCGTCTTCATCTTGAAAAACATAAATTAATAATTGAGTCGCAACATGGTTTTATAAATGGCCGTTCATGTTTAACAAATTTGTTATCTTTTTATTCTAGCATTGTTGAGGCAGTTGATAGTGGTAAGGATTGCGATGTTGTATACCTTGACTTTAGCAAAGCTTTTGATACAGTGCCACATGAAAGACTGATTAAAAAAATAGAGTCTCATGGTATTGGGGGTGCTATATTAAGCTGGATTAGGGCATGGCTATACCAAAGGAAACAGAGAGTTAGTATAAATGGAATCAAGTCAGAGTGGGAAAATGTTGTAAGTGGAGTGCCTCAAGGCTCTGTCCTGGGACCTCTGTTGTTTATAATATATATAAATGATTTAGATTCAGGTTTGAGTAGCAACATTTGCAAATTTGCCGATGATACGAAAATCGGTAGGGAAATTAATTCGGAGGAGGACTCACTATCACTTCAAGTTGATCTAGATAGGGTTTTGAAATGGTCAAAGGATTGGCAGATGCAGTTTAATGCTGATAAATGTAAAGTTCTGAGGTTAGGTAATGATGATAGAGTTACAAGATACGAGCTAGATGGTGTTGTGATTGCGAAGTCGGATTGCGAAAGGGATCTGGGAGTTATGATTAGTAAGAATTTAAAACAAAAGGATCAATGCATAAATGTTCGTAATAAGGCAAATCGGACACTTGGATTTATTAATCGCAGTGTTAGTAACAAGACACCTGGTGTGGTTCTCAAGCTATATCTTGCTCTAGTTAGGCCCCGTTTAGATTATGCAGTTCAGTTTTGGTCGCCATATTATAGAATGGATATAAATTCACTTGAACGTGTCCAGCGTAGGATGACTAAGTTAATTCCCCAAATTAGAAATCTTTCATATGAAGAAAGATTAACAAAGCTTAAGTTGCATTCACTGGAAAGGCGAAGAGTTAGGGGTGACATGATAGAGGTTTACAAGTGGATGAATGGACATAACCGGGGGGATATTAATAGGGTATTAAAAGTATCAACACAGGACAGAACACGAAACAATGGATATAAATTGGATAAGTTTAGATTTAGGAAAGATTTGGGTAAATACTGGTTCAGTAACAGGGTTGTTGATTTGTGGAACCAATTGCCGCGTAACATTGTGGAGGTGGGGTCCCTCGATTGTTTCAAGCACGGGTTGGACAAGTATATGAGTGGGAGTGGGTGGTTATAGAATAGGAGCTGCCTCGTATGGGCCAATAGGCCTTCTGCAGTTACCTTTGTTCTTATGTTCTTATGTTCTTATGTGGTTCTCAAGCTATATCTTGCTCTAGTTAGGCCCCATTTAGATTATGCAGTTCAGTTTTGGTCGCCATATTATAGAATGGATATAAATTCACTTGAACGTGTCCAGCGTAGGATGACTAAGTTAATTCCCCAAATTAGAAATCTTTCATATGAAGAAAGATTAACAAAGCTTAAGTTGCATTCACTGGAAAGGCGAAGAGTTAGGGGTGACATGATAGAGGTTTACAAGTGGATGAATGGACATAACCGGGGGGATATTAATAGGGTATTAAAAGTATCAACACAGGACAGAACACGAAACAATGGATATAAATTGGATAAGTTTAGATTTAGGAAAGACTTGGGTAAATACTGGTTCAGTAACAGGGTTGTTGATTTGTGGAACCAATTGCCGCGTAACATTGTGGAGGTGGGGTCCCTCGATTGTTTCAAGCACGGGTTGGACAAGTATATGAGTGGGATTGGGTGGTTATAGAATAGGAGCTGCCTCGTATGGGCCAATAGGCCTTCTGCAGTTACCTTTGTTCTTATGTTCTTATGTTGTTTAGGATACTGAGGGTTGTAGAGGCTTAGGGTTATGGAGAGAAATATATAAATTTTATGAAAGTATTTGCTTTAAACTCGTCTACGCTCTTTCTAAACCAATCACCAAAATTATTATTTCAAGATTGACCCATAAACAATAACATGACCCAAAAGTAAGTTTTATATTGTCATAAAAAATTAAGTTTTTGAAGGTTTATGAATGAAGAAGAAAAGTCACCAGACGAGGGATGCTTGCGAAAGGCCAAATATATATGGGCTAATGACCCAAAGTGGATAACAAAGAATTTGAAGAACCTTATAGGTAAAAAGAGAGCTTGGTACAAAAGGATTAAAAATGGGGAGGTCACTTTAGAACAGGAATTCGTACAACTGGTTAGAAATGTTAAAAAAGAGATAAGGAAAGCAAAAAGAAACTATGAAGTTCGCATAGCAGGGCAAGCAAAGACAAATCCTAAAGGGTTTTTTCAGTTATATCGTACTAAGACTAGGGAAAGGATAGGTCCATTAAAAACTGAGACAGGTCAAATAACAGATAGTGATGAAGAGATGAGTAGTATTTTTAATAAATATTTTGTATCTGTATTTACTAAAGAGGAACTTAACAATATGCCTTCAGCCGAACAAGTCTATGTGGGTGGGGACGAGGACAGGTTGACGAGTTTAACAGTTACCAGGGAGGATGTTCTTAAACAAATAGTAAAACTCAAACCAAACAAATCCCCAGGGCCGGATGAAGTGTTTGCCAGGGTGCTTAAAGAATGCAAAGAGGAGCTTTGTGACCCACTGTCAACCATATTTAATAAATCAATAGAGTCAGGCAGAGTGCCAGAGTTTTGGAAAGTTGCTAATGTGATACCAGTTTTTAAGAAAGGAGATAGATCACTTGCGTCTAACTATCGACCAATTAGCCTAACGTCTATTGTGGGAAAGTTACTCGAATCTATAATAGCAAATAAAATTCGTCTTCATCTTGAAAAACATAAATTAATAATTGAGTCGCAACATGGTTTTATAAATGGCCGTTCATGTTTAACAAATTTGTTATCTTTTTATTCTAGCATTGTTGAGGCAGTTGATAGTGGTAAGGATTGCGATGTTGTATACCTTGACTTTAGCAAAGCTTTTGATACAGTGCCACATGAAAGACTGATTAAAAAGATAGAGTCTCATGGTATTGGGGGTGCTATATTAAGCTGGATTAGGGCATGGCTATACCAAAGGAAACAGAGAGTTAGTATAAATGGAATCAAGTCAGAGTGGGAAAATGTTGTAAGTGGAGTGCCTCAAGGCTCTGTCCTGGGACCTCTGTTGTTTATAATATATATAAATGATTTAGATTCAGGTTTGAGTAGCAACATTTGCAAATTTGCCGATGATACGAAAATCGGTAGGGAAATTAATTCGGAGGAGGACTCACTATCACTTCAAGTTGATCTAGATAGGGTTTTGAAATGGTCAAAGGATTGGCAGATGCAGTTTAATGCTGATAAATGTAAAGTTCTGAGGTTAGGTAATGATGATAGAGTTACAAGATACGAGCTAGATGGTGTTGTGATTGCGAAGTCGGATTGCGAAAGGGATCTGGGAGTTATGATTAGTAAGAATTTAAAACAAAAGGATCAATGCATAAATGTTCGTAATAAGGCAAATCGGACACTTGGATTTATTAATCGCAGCGTTAGTAACAAGACACCTGGTGTGGTTCTCAAGCTATATCTTGCTCTAGTTAGGCCCCATTTAGATTATGCAGTTCAGTTTTGGTCGCCATATTATAGAATGGATATAAATTCACTTGAACGTGTCCAGCGTAGGATGACTAAGTTAATTCCCCAAATTAGAAATCTTTCATATGAAGAAAGATTAACAAAGCTTAAGTTGCATTCACTGGAAAGGCGAAGAGTTAGGGGTGACATGATAGAGGTTTACAAGTGGATGAATGGACATAACCGGGGGGATATTAATAGGGTATTAAAAGTATCAACACAGGACAGAACACGAAACAATGGGTATAAATTGGATAAGTTTAGATTTAGGAAAGACTTGGGTAAATACTGGTTCAGTAACAGGGTTGTTGATTTGTGGAACCAATTGCCGCGTAACATTGTGGAGGTGGGGTCCCTCGATTGTTTCAAGCACGGATTGGACAAGTATATGAGTGGGATTGGGTGGTTATAGAATAGGAGCTGCCTCGTATGGGCCAATAGGCCTTCTGCAGTTACCTTTGTTCTTATGTTCTTATGTTCTTATATTATGTAACTCAAGGTAGTAACTGATTCATTGTAACATTGTAACTCTTTTTTGTTACAATGATAAATTCATCACTTTCATGGTCATTATAATTGGTGTTTTACAACTATGATCGAGAAGATATTAATAGGAGCTGCCTTTTATGGACCAATAGGAGCGGCCTCGCATGGACCAAGTGCCTCGCCTGGACCAATAGAAGCTGCCTCGTATGAACCAATGGGAGCTGCTTCGTATGGACCAATGGGAGCTGCTTCGTATGGACCAATAAGAGCTCCTTCGCATGGACCAATAGGAGCTGTTTCGTAAGGACCAATAGGAGCTGCCTAGTATGAACCAAAAGGGGCTGCCTCGTA
Organism: Procambarus clarkii; assembly: GCF_040958095.1. Classification (NCBI taxonomy): domain Eukaryota; kingdom Metazoa; phylum Arthropoda; class Malacostraca; order Decapoda; family Cambaridae; genus Procambarus; species Procambarus clarkii. The sequence continues at coordinate 22,822,564 of NC_091154.1, read as the reverse complement.
TGGACCAATAGGGGCTGCCTCGTATGAACCAATAGGGGCTGCCTCGTATGGACCAATAGGGGCTGCCTCGTATGAACCAATAGGGGCTGCCTCGTATGAACCAATAGGGGCTGCCTCGTATGGACCAATAGGGGCTGCCTCGTATGAACCAATAGGGGCTGCCTCGTATGGACCAATAGGGGCTGCCTCGCATGAACCAATAGGGGCTGCCTCAGTAGGACCAATAGGGGCTGCCTCGTATGAACCAATATGAGCTGCCACGTATAGACCAATGGAAACTGCCACGTATTGACCAAAAGAAGCTGCCTCGTATGGACCAATAGACATTCTGCAGTGTCCTTTATCTCCTATTGGTAAGTTCTAAAAGCAATCGCAAGCTAAGAAATAGCCTCAGTAAGATGTGGAAATAACCCCTGATCATCTTCTTAACAAAAAGCTTCAAAATTGTCCGAGGGATTTTGACCAGCGAAGCTTTTCAGCCAAAACGTTTTCTTGAGGATTTTAGTAGACAGATTTTCTAGAGTTAATCTTCGTGATTATTTTTTTTTTGTGTGTGTGTGTGTACTGGGCATTAGGTGTATGTGTACTAGGCTTGAGATGTATTTGAGGCTGGAAGTGTGTGTGTACTAGGCATGTGGTGTGTGTGTGTGTGTACTAGGCTTGTGGTGTATGTGTGTGTACTAGGCTTGTGGTGTATGTGAACTTGGATTGTGGTGTGTGTGTACTTGGCTTGAGGTGTATGTGTACTAGGCTTGAGTTGTATGTGTACTAGGCTTGAGGTGTATGTGTACTAGGCTTGTGGTGTGTGTGTACTAGGCTTGAGGTGTATGTGTACTAGGCTTGTGGTGTGTGTGTACTAGGCTTGAGGTGTGGGTGTACTAGGCTTGAGGTGTATGTGTACTAGGCTTGAGGTGTATGTGTACTAGGCTTGTGGTGTATTTGTACTAGGCTTGTGGTGTATTTGTACTAGGCTTGAGGAGTATGTGTACTAGGCTTGAGGTGTATGTGTACTAGGTTTGAGGTGCATGTGTACTAGGCTTGAAGTGTATGTGTACTAGGCTTGAGGTGCATGTGTACTAGGCTTGTGGTGTATGTGTACTAGGTTTGAGGTGCATGTGTACTAGGCTTGAGGTGCATGTGTTCTAGGCTTGTGGTGTATGTGTACTAGGTTTGAGGTGCATGTGTACTAGGCTTGAGGAGTATGTGTACTAGGCTTGAGGTGTATGTGTACTAGGTTTGAGGTGCATGTGTACTAGGCTTGAAGTGTATGTGTACTAGGCTTGAGGTGCATGTGTACTAGGCTTGTGGTGTATGTGTACTAGGCTTGAGGTGCATGTGTACTAGGCTTGTGGTGTATGTGTACTAGGTTTGAGGTGCATGTGTACTAAGCTTGAGGTGTATGTGTACTAGGTTTGAGGAGTATGTGTGCTAGGCTTGAGGTGAATGTGTACTAAGCTTGAGGTGTATGTGTACTAGGTTTGAGGTGTATGTGTACTAGGCTTGAGGTGTATGTGTACTAGGTTTGAGGAGTATGTGTGCTAGGCTTGAGGTGAATGTGTACTAGGCTTGTGGTGTGTGTGTACTAGGCTTGAGGTGTATGTGTACTAGGCTTGAGGTGTATGTGTACTAGGCTTGAGGAGTATGTGTACTAGGCTTGAGGAGTATGTGTGCTAGGCTTGAGGTGTATGTGTACTAGGCTTGAGGAGTATGTGTACTAGGCTTGAGGTGTATGTGTACTAGGTTTGAGGTGTATGTGTACTAGGTTTGTGGTGTATGTGTACTAGGCTTGAGGTGCATGTGTACTAGGCTTGTGGTGTATGTGTACTAGGCTTGAGGAGTATGTGTACTAGGCTTGAGGTGTATGTGTACTAGGCTTGAGGTGTATGTGTACTAGGCTTGTGGTGTATGTGTACTAGGCTTGAGGTGCATGTGTACTAGGCTTGTGGTGTATGTGTACTAGGCTTGAGGAGTATGTGTACTAGGCTTGAGGTGAATGTGTACTAAGCTTGAGGTGTGTGTGTACTAGGCTTGAGGAGTATGTGTACTAGGCTTGAGGTGAATGTGTACTAGGCTTGAGGTGTATGTGTACTAAGCTTGAGGAGTATGTGTACTAGGCTTGAGGTGAATGTGTACTAGGCTTGAGGTGAATGTGTACTAAGCTTGAGGAGTATGTGTACTAGGCTTGAGGTGAATGTGTACTAGGCTTGTGGTGAATGCGTACTAGGCTCGAGATGTATGTGTACTAGGCTTGAGCTGTATGTGTACTAGGCTTGTGGTGTGTGTGTGTACTAGGCTTGTGGTGTGTGTGTGTACTAGGCTTGTGGTGTGTGTGTACTAGGCTTGAGGTGTATGTGTACTAGGCTTGAGGTGTATGTGTACTAGGCTTGAGGTTTATGTGTACTAGGCTTGTGGTGTATGTGTACTAGGCTTGTGGTGTATGTGTACTAGGCTTGAGGTGCATGTGTACTAGGCTTGTGGTGTATGTGTACTAGGCTTGAGGAGTATGTGTACTAGGCTTGAGGTGAATGTGTACTAAGCTTGAGGTGTGTGTGTACTAGGCTTGAGGAGTATGTGTACTAGGCTTGAGGTGAATGTGTACTAGGCTTGAGGTGTATGTGTACTAAGCTTGAGGAGTATGTGTACTAGGCTTGAGGTGAATGTGTACTAGGCTTGAGGTGAATGTGTACTAAGCTTGAGGAGTATGTGTACTAGGCTTGAGGTGAATGTGTACTAGGCTTGTGGTGAATGCGTACTAGGCTCGAGATGTATGTGTACTAGGCTTGAGCTGTATGTGTACTAGGCTTGTGGTGTGTGTGTGTACTAGGCTTGTGGTGTGTGTGTGTACTAGGCTTGTGGTGTGTGTGTACTAGGCTTGAGGTGTATGTGTACTAGGCTTGAGGTGTATGTGTACTAGGCTTGAGGTTTATGTGTACTAGGCTTGTGGTGTATGTGTACTAGGCTTGTGGTGTATGTGTACTAGGCTTGAGGTTTATGTGTACTAGGCTTGAAGTGCATGTGTACTGGGCTTGAAGCTTATGTGTATGGAACAGTTTTCATGTATAGAACAGCTATCATGTATGGAACAGTTTACATGTATGGAACAGTTAACATGTATGGAACACTTTACATGAAATGAACAATTTACATGTACGGAATAGTTTACATGTATGGAACAGTTTACATACATGGAACAATTTACATGTATGGAACAGTTTACATGTAAGGAACAGTGTACATGTATTGATCAGTTTCTATGTATGAAACAATTTCAATGTATGGAAGAATTTCCATATATTAACCCAATGTTGGAAGTGGCTAGGGAACGAAGTCAGGTGAGGAAGGAGGCGCGGGACCCTTGCTCAGGCCATTGATAATACTAAGAACCTTAAAGACATAAGGAGAGCGGTAACAACATCATGGGTTGTAAGACCAGATTCATAGTTCTCTCAGATCCAGACAAGGTTGCTAATGAGTTAGTAGATAAATGGGCAAGTGTTGCTGGTATGGAGTCCTTACCTGCAGACACGAGAGTCACCATTGAGTCATGGGAAACTATTAGAAATGGAGTAACTTTATGTGCCTTAAATACAGGATCAGCAACCGATTATGTGCCTCTGTAATCCTTTACACCACCGCCCACGGGATGGGTATGGGGTGTATAATAAAGAAAGAAATTGAATTGAGTAACATGCACTGAGATAACTCACGATGAGCTGCTTGAGACTATAAAAAGTGGCAGCTCTACTGCTCCGGGGGAAAGATAGAGTAACGTATGACATTCTTAATTATTTAGCCGGTATGAAACCTAGTCCATTACTTGATTTGTATAACATGAGTTATAAGGAGGGAAAAGTACCAAGGAAATGTAAGGACGGTGTCATCAATCCTATCACCAAGTCAAACAGAGGCTATAGGCCTGTCTTCTTAACATCCTGCTTTTGTAAAATGATGGAAAGGATTTTGTTAAATAGGCTACTCTACCTTGTAGGTGTTAACATGTCCAATAATCTCTTTGGTTTAATAAAAGGCAAAAGAAGTGCGGACTGTCTCTCTTAAAGTGTTTGTCAAATGTTGATGACAATAGTACAGTTTTTGTTGGTCTGCAACGACCAGTTGGGAGATTGCTACTTTGGATACGATATTATCTACAAGGCAGAAAAGGTCAGGTGTATTACCAGGGATACTTGTCTGAGGAACGGAGGTTTCAGTTAGGTACCCCCCAAGAGGGAGTATTAAGTCCCACCTTATTCAATGTATTAATGAACAGATTAGCATCAGAGATGTATCCTCCAGGGGTCACGACGATCATATATGCTGATGACAATCTTATACAAGGCACTTCTGGGAACAAAATTCAAACTGCTCTTAACATACTTGGTACAACCTGTCACCAGTTAGGCTTAGTTATAAATGCAGACAAAACCAAATATGAGTATAGGAAACGAAGAAATATAACTCAAACTCTAAATGGTGTGGAACTGAGTCGTGTTCAGAAGTACAAGTATCTGGGCATGTATGTTGGATACACATGTGAGAGTAAAAATGATGAAATAAATCATATCAGAACCTTGCGTAAAGCCCGTCTGCATCCTCTAAAAGCACTGGCTTTTTCTGGTGCAGGTGTAGGGGTACCTATCTTGCGGATGTTATACATAACCATTATTGGGTCCCTGATAGACTACGCAGCGCTCGTTTTGTCTTACACAGGCCAAGGCAGAATTAAAAAAATATAGAGCTGATAGAGAACGAGTCTATGAGGATTATTCTTGAATGTCAAAGAAATGCAATGATTGAATTAATGTGAATGGAATTAAATTTACAGAGTGTGTATGATAGAGTCCGTGACATTAACACTAGAGTATCTATTCGTTTCATGCGGAGAAAAGGAGGGGATAAGCTGTTTCAGAGCGTTCAGACCTGCTTGAGTGACGTACACACTTCCAGGAAACTGAGGGAGACACGCTACACGAGGGGATTAGCTCATGACCTCAGGGAATACGATGTACTCGAGTACTAAAAACCCTTTCGACAGTGTAATAGGTCGGCTCCCTGGATAGTACAGAAAATAGACGTCGAAATTGTACCCCTCAAGGTAAAAAAGATTCATCATGAACCGGGACAATTACGGTGTTTGTATGGAAGCATGATATCTCGGTTACCAAGAGGCAATAGTTTACATGTATATTGCGACGGGTCGGTGGCGGAGGATGGCAGGGCAGGGTGTGGTGTCCTAATAAGGGAATATACGGAGTTTGGAACTGTGGACAGGAAAATTGATTTTCGACTTATTATATAACATCCACACAAGCTGAACTGCAGGTCATTCTGGCGTGTTTGGAGGAAGTACGTTAAGACGACAAAGATGTTTTTGTATTTGTCGATAGCCGAGGAGCACTTGATTCCTTAAACAGTCGAAATCCAGTCTTCATGTCCATAGTTGTGGATTGTAAGAAAAGGATAAATGTGATACAGCTGAAAGGTCACGAAGTGAAATTCATGTGGATTCCGTCTCATGTTGGAATAGTGCTCAACGAGGCGGCGGATGACCTGGCCAAACGTGCCACATCAAAACCACAAGTTGACATTGAATATGTTTTCACAATGAGACAAATAAGAAGCAAAATCAGAAATATTCACACACAGGCAGAGGTGGCGAGGAGAGGAATAATGTATGAGGGAAGCCAAACCATGCAACACTACATGTGTGTGATTCAAAACACCCACTTCACTTAAGGCAAAAGGAGAGATGCTTGGAGTGACTCTGTGTACATGCGGCTCAGGCTTGGGTACAAATATTACTGGGAATATGGGATAGGTGTTCATGATATTGACATGAAGAATAAAAACTATGTGGTATATGAAGATCTCCCACCCTCACCCATTATGTTCTTGACTGCTCGTTGATTATTGTATAGAAACACTGAGATAAGGACTGTTCCTGAACAAACAGCCTGGATGTGTCACAACGGAAAGATTGATGATATTCTGGAGAGATATAAGAATTATACACCAAGATTGTAACCTTTTGTTGAATTGTCTGAATGTCTATTGCAAATTAACTAAATACCTAGTCATAAAAGTATTTGTGTGTACGTCTGGTATCATACTGCTTGCGTAAAAGAAGAAATGTATATGTTTATCACTCAGAATGTTCGGCAATATGATTATTGTTTGTGATGTGTCTATATATGTATGAACACGTTGTACTGAACGGGGGATGAGAATAGCTTGAGTTACCTCATCCCTTTGTGTGTATTTTACCTCAATAAACTTATTTCATATTCAATTTCAATTTCAACTCACGACAAAATGGTATGTTGGTGTAAACCAGCTCACAACGCGTCGGAGCTCATAAACTGTTTATCACATGTACACCAAACACCCGGGGTTCTTGTAAGATTTTCAGGTCTCGTAAATACTTGAGTTGATTCAATTATATTCCATTGGATTCAATTTGATTAGATAATATTAGATTAGACTGCATAAGATTAGATCAGATTAGATTAGATTTTATTAGATTAAATCAGATTAAATTAGATTAGAATAGATTAGATTAGATCAGATTACATTAGATCAGATTAGATTAGATTAGATCAGATTAGACCAGATTAGATTAGATTAGATTCGATTCGATTATATAACAATTGATTAGATTTCATTAGATTGGATTAGCTTGATAGTGACTAATATATATATCGTTACAACTCTAAAAGCCTCATTAACCCTTGGTCAAAATATAACAACAAGTATTGTCGTTATGTTAAAATTTGTCGCTAACTGTCGATTAATAATTAATTAATTAACATTTCCTCGAATATTTCTGGTGTTTGTCACAGGAATTATTGTTCAATATACAGTGGCTCCTCTTGGGGACAATGGTATAAATTTGTTTTCAACGTGGAATTTTTTTTTAAGTTTGAGTAAGTAAGCTTAATACAGCTTTATGAACCTTAACTAATCTTAAATGAATAAATGTTGCCCAAATAAATTTATATTATCTGTGTTCTGTGGAGTAGTGGTTACCGCTGCCAGCTCACAACCTGCACAATCTCAGTTCGATTCCCGGGAAGGGCGACGTTTGGCTGTGTTTCCTTATACCTGACGCATCTGTTCACCTAGTGAGTTTTTCATTCAAGAGGCTTCCAGTCCCCGACAGAGGTAAACCCAAGAGGCCTCACATGGAAGGAAGGGCATGGAGAAATTACTGAAGTAAGAGGACACCAGAGAGCAGAGAGAGAGACACCAGCGGGCCACACATGGGGAGCTCAGTGTGAGGAGAGGGAGACTGTTGTACAAGTTGAGAGACAGGCAGGAGCAACTGGTAGGGCGCTCCAGTGGATAAGGAAGTACATAAGTTTTAGGAAACAGAGTTACGGTGAGGGGCGAGACCTTAGATTGGCGTGAAGTCACCAGTGGAGTCCCACAGGGCTCTGTGCTTGGACCTATCCTGTTTCTGATACGTAAATGATCTTCCAGAGGGTATAGACTCATTCCTCTTAATGTTTGCTGACGACGAGAAAATTATGAGAAGTATTAAGACAGAGGACGGCTTGAGGCTTCAAGTAGACCTGGACAAGCTGCAGGAATGGTCGAACAAATGGTTGTTAGAGTTTAACCCAAGCAAATGTAATGAAGATAGGCGTAGAGAGCAGGAGACCAGAAACAAGGTATCATTTGGGAGATGAAATACTTCAAGAGTCAGAGAGAGAGAAAGACCTGGGGGTTAATATCACGCCAGACCTGTCCCCTGAAGCCCATATCAAGAGGCTAACATCAGCAGCATATGCCAGGTTGGCTAACATAGGAACGGCATTTACACACTTGTGCAAGGAGTCATTCAGAACATTATATACCACCTATGACAGACCAATCCTGGAGTATGCAGCCCCAGCATGGAGTCCATATCTAGTCAAGCATAAGACTAAACTGGAAAACGTTCAAAGGTTTGCCACCAGACTAGTACCCGAGCTGAGAGGTATGAGCTACAAGGAGAGACTACGGGAATTAAACCTCACATCGCTAGGAGACAGAAGAGTTAGGGGGGACATGATCACCACGAACAAGAGTCTCAGAGGAATCGACAGGGTTGATAAAGACAGGCTGTTTAACACAAGGGGCACACGCACTAGGGAACACTGGTGGAAACTGAGTGCCCAAATGAGCCACAGAGATATTAGAAAGAATTCTTTAGTTGGTGCTACATAGCCTTCCCGGTTTGGTGCCTTCTATTGATAATTACTTACTTTTAGTGTCTGAGTGGTTGACAAATGGAATGCATTAGGCAGTGATGTGGTGGAGGCTGACTCCATACACAGTTTTAAGTGTAGATATGATAGAGCCCAATAGGCTCAGGAACCTGTACACCTGTTGATTGACGGTTGAGAGGCGGGACCAAAGAGCCGGAGCTCAACCCCCGCAAGCACAACTAGGTGAGTACAACTAGGTAAGTACACACACACACACACACACACACACACACACACACACACACACACACACACACACACACACACACACACACACACACACACACACACACACACACACACACACACACACACACACACACACACACACACACACACACACACACATACACACACACACACACAACACACACACACACACACACACACACACACACACACACACACACACACACACACACACACACACACACACACACACACACACACACACACACACACACACACACACACACACACACACACACACACACACACACACACACACACACACACACACACACACACACACACACACACACACACACACACACACACACACACACACAAAGCTTTCCAGCTTTGATGAGCTGGAAAATCCGGGTACCAATGAAAGCACGAGCTTCATACATGGAGCTCTGACAGTGGATGGGAAGAAGATTGTAATCTTGATACTCTACAATCCCCCACCAAACAGTAGAAGGCCCAGGCAGGAGTACGAGGACAGCAACAAGACATGTATAGATGAAGTGCAGAGGGCAGCAACTATAGCACATAGAATGAGAGCGAAGCTACTGGTCATGGGGGACCTAAATCACGGAGAGATAGATTGGGAAACGAGGGATCCCCCATAACGGGGAGGAGACCTGGGGAGCGAAGCTGGTAGACGTTATTGACAGGAATTTCCTAACACAGCATGTGAAGGAAGATACTAGGGAAAGAGGAGGGGATACGCCCAGCCTATTAGATCTCATTTTCACCCAGAATGTAGAAGACATCGAGCAGTTGGAACATGAAATACCACTAGGAGCTAGTGACCATTGTGTCCTAGTCTTTGACTACATGATGGAGTTTAAAATTGTGACCAAAGGACAAGAGGTCCGGGAAAGGAGACTTGATTACAGAAAAGGGGACTACAGAAGAATAAGGGACTACCTGGGAGAAGTGCAGTGGGAGGAAGAACTTAGAGGAAAAACAGTGCAAGGTATGATGAACCAAGTCATATTGAAATGCAAGGAGGCTGAAGAGAGATTTATTCCAACAATAAAGGAAAAAAGCAGGAGGGAATATAATAACCCATGGTTTAATAGACAGTGTCAGGAAGCAAAGGTGAGAAGCAGGAGGGAGTGGAGGAAGTACAGAAGACAAATGACAGAGGACAACAGGATTAGATGTAACAGAGCTAGGAATGATTACATTAACATAAGACGAGTGTCGGAAAGAAATTATGAGAATGATATTGCAATCAAAGCGAAAAAGCAACCTAAACTACTACATAGCCATATAAGAAGGAAGATGTCGGTAAATGACCAAGTGACAAGACTGAGGAAAACAGAAGGGGCATATACAGAAAGTGACAAGAAAATCTGCGAGGTACTGAATGCCAGTTTCCATGGAGTGTTCACAACCGAGCCTGAGCAGCTCCCATTGTTAGAAGCGATTACCCTAGATGAAAGACTATCAGATATAGAGGTGACAGCAGAGGAGGTAATGAAACAGTTGACAACACTGGATGCAAATAAAGCTGTTGGACCAGACAAAGTATCACCGTGGATACTAAAAGAGGCAACGCAGACTCTCAGCGTGCCGATGGCAATGATCTTTAATGAGTCACTTATGTCGGGAGAATTGCCCAGTTGCTGGAAGGAGGCAAATGTCGTACCGATTTTCAAGAAAGGTGATAGGGAGGAGGCACTTAACTACAGACCCGTATCACTGACAAGCATCCCCTGCAAAATACTTGAAAGAATAATTAGTCTAAGACTTGTTGAGCACCTGGAGAGCATTGGGTTTGTAAACAAGCACCAATATGGGTTCTGGACGGGAAAATCATGCCTAACAAACCTTTTAGAATTCTATGATAAAGTAACAAGGATAAGACAGGACAGAGAAGGCTGGGCAGACTGCATATTTCTTGACTGCCAAAAGGCCTTTGATACAGTACCGCACATGAGACTGCTATACAAACTTGAGAGGCAGGCAGGAGTAACCGGAAAGGCCCTTGCATGGGTGAAGAACTACCTAACAGGAAGGAGCCAGAGGGTAATGGTAAGGGGCGAGAAGTCGGACTGGCGAACAGTAGCAAGTGGAGTACCTCAAGGATCGATGCTGGGACCAATCCTATATCTAATTTACGTAAATGATAAGTTTACAGGAGTGGAATCATACATGTCAATGTTTGCGGATGACGCAAAATTAATGAGAAGAGTTGTGACAGACGAGGATTATAGGATCCGCGGGTTCGGGTTCGATTCCCGCACGAGTCAGAAACAATGGGCAAAGTTTTTTTCACCCTGAATGCCCTTGTTACCTAGCAGTAAGTAGGTATCTGGGAGTTAGTCAGCTGTCACGGGCTGCTTCCTGGTGTGTGTGTGAGTGAGTGTGTGTGTACTCACCTATTTGTACTCACCAATTTGTGCTTGCGGGGGTTGAGCTTTGGCTCTTTGGTCCCGCCTCTCAACTGTCAATCAACTGGTGTACAGATTCCTGAGCCTACTGGGCTCTATCATATCTACATTTAAAACTGTGTATGGAGTCAGCCTCCACCACATCACTGCCTAGTGCATTCCATCCGTTAACTACT
>NC_091154.1:22791515-22806515 GCF_040958095.1 Procambarus clarkii | reverse complement strand
AGCCCCCCACTAAGTACCCACCTAAGGCACCCCTCTCCTCCCACTCACCCCCCTCCTCCCACTCACCCCCCTCCTCCCACTCACCCCCCTCCTCCCACTCCCCCCTCCCCCCAGGACCTCCCTTCTCCCCCATCCCCCAAGCCCTCCCTTCTCCCACATGCCCTTCCGTCCCTCCCACCCACAAGCCCTTCATTCTCCCCCACCCCCCTAAGCTCCCCACTCTCCCCCACCCCACCTAAGCCTTCCCCTCTCCACCACTCCCCAAAACCCTCCCCTCTTCCTCAACCACCTCAGCCTTCCCTTTCCCCCCACGCCCTCCCCACTTTATTGCCCCCCCAAAACCCACCCCCCCAACCCTCCCCCCCTCACCCACTCCCCCTACCCTCCCCCCCTCACCCACTCCCCCTACCCTCCCCCTCCCCCCCCTCACCCACTCCCCCCTCACCCACTCCCCCTACCCTCCCCCTACCCCTACCCTCCCCCTCACCCCTACCCCCCCAAGCCCTTCCTCCTCCACCAGTCTCCCCATACCAGATCCTCCCAGCTCCTGCTCACCCCAGACCCCACAGGTCCTCCCCAGAGGAGAAGCAGAAGAGAGTTAGTTTCAGGGCAATGTACTCGAACATAGATGGGATCACAAGCAAGGCAAGTGAACTAAGGGAAAGAGCACAAGAAGTGAACCCAGATGTAATTGGACTCACTGAAACAAAACTCTCTGGAATCATAACGAATGCCGTGTTTCCCCAGGAGTACACAATAATAAGGAAAGAGAGGGAAGGTAGGGGAGGAGGAGGAGTGGCCCTACTCATGAGAAAGGAATGGAGTTTTAAGGAGATGACTATCCCGGGCTGTGAGGGTTTCAGAGACTACATAGCAGGCACCATGACAATGGGAGGACCAAGGATAGTAGTAGCAGTAATATATAATCCTCCACCAAATGACAAAAGACCCAGTCAAGAGTACGAAAGCAACAACATGGCAGTTAACACTATAATTGAGAGGGCAGCCTCTTCTGCCTGTAGAAATAGATCCCACCTGCTCATCATGGGGGACTTCAATCACGGCAGGATTGATTGGGAGAACAAGGAACCGCATGGAGGCGAGGATACGTGGAGAGCCAAACTACTGGAGGTGGCGACTAGAAACTTCTTAACCCAGCATGTCAGTGAACCCACAAGGATGAGAGGAAACGACGAACCAGCGAGACTCGACCTGGTTTTCACCCTGAACGACTCTGACATAAGAGAAATCAGTTTTGAGGACCCAGTAGGAATGAGCGACCACAGTGTATTGGTGTTTGAGTACCTGATTGAAGAAGGGTTATTGAACTCGAGAAGGGATACCGAAACCAAAAGGTTAGCATACCGAAAGGGAAACTATGAGGAGATAAGAAAATGCCTAGCAGATATAGCATGGGAAACAGAGCTCAGGGAAAAGACGGCCCAAGATATGATGGAATACATCACGCAAAAATGCAAGGATGCAGCAAACAAGTTTGTCCCAGTCCAAAAGGAAAACAGTGAAATGAAGATGAGAAACCCATGGTTTAATCAGAGATGTAGGCTAGCTAAGCAGCAAAGTAAAAGGGCATGGAGAAACTATAGGAATAACAGGACACTGGAGAGCAGAGAAAGATACCAGAATGCCAGGAATGAATATGTTAGGATGAGAAGAGAGGCAGAAAGACAATACGAAAATGACATCGCAAGCAAGGCAAAGACTCAGCCTAAATTGCTGCATAGCCACATCAGGAGAAAAACAACAGTAAAGGAACAGGTTATGAAATTAAGGTTAGGGGCAGAAGGATTCACTACAAACGACAAGGAAGTGTGTGAGGAACTGAATAAGAAATTCCAGGAGGTCTTCACCTTGGAGCAAGGAGAAATCCCAGAGATAAGAGAGGGAATAGCTAACCAGGAACCACTGGAAGAGTTTGAGATTACCAGCGGGGAAGTAAGGAAGTGTTTACTAGAATTGGATGTGACAAAGGCTATAGGTCCAGATGGAATCTCCCCTTGGATACTAAAGGAAGGAGCAGAAGAACTGTGCCTCCCGCTCTCCATGGTGTATAACAAATCACTGGCAACAGGGGAACTGCCAGAAATTTGGAAAGCAGCTAACGTAGTCCCGATATACAAGAAAGGGGATAGACAGGAGGCACTGAATTACAGACCAGTGTCCCTAACCTGCATACCATGCAAGTTGATGGAGAAGATTGTGCGAAGAAAGCTAGTGGAACATCTGGAGCGAAAGAACTTTGTAACACAGCATCAACATGGATTCAGGGATGGCAGGTCCTGCCTCACAGGGTTACTTGAATTCTACGACCAGGCAACAAAAATAAGGCAAGAAAGAGAAGGGTGGGCAGACTGCATATTTTTGGATTGTCAGAAAGCCTTTGACACAGTGCCACACAAGAGGTTAGTGAAAAAACTGGAGATGCAGGCTGGAGTGAAAGGGAAGGTACTCCGTTGGATACAGGAGTACCTAAGTAACAGGAGACAACGAGTCAGTGTGAGGGGTGAGGTCTCAGATTGGCGAGACGTTACGAGTGGAGTACCGCAGGGGTCAGTCCTTGGACCTATACTGTTTCTGATATATGTAAATGATCTTCCAGAGGGTATAGAATCGTTTCTCTCAATGTTTGCCGATGATGCAAAAATTATGAGGAGGATTGAAACTGAGGACGATAGTAGGAGGCTACAAGATGACCTAGACAGACTGAGTGAATGGTCCAACAAATGGCTGTTGAAGTTCAACCCGAGTAAATGCAAAGTAATGAAACTAGGTGGTGGAAATAGGAGGCCAAACACAGGATACAGAATAGGAGATGAAGTACTTAATGAAACGAACAGAGAGAAAGATCTAGGAGTTGATATCACACCAAACCTGTCTCCTGAAGCCCACATAAAAAGAATAACGTCTGCGGCATATGCGAGGCTGGCTAACATCAGAACAGCGTTCAGGAACCTGTGTAAGGAATCATTCAGAATCTTGTACACCACATATGTAAGACCAATCCTGGAGTATGCGGCCCCAGCATGGAGCCCGTACCTTGTCAAGCACAAGACGAAGCTGGAAAAAGTCCAAAGGTATGCCACTAGACTAGTCCCAGAACTAAGAGGCATGAGTTACGAGGAAAGGCTGCGGGAAATGCACCTTACGACACTGGAAGATAGAAGAGTAAGGGGAGACATGATCACAACCTACAAAATCCTCAGAGGAATCGACCGGGTAAACAAAGATAAACTATTCAACACTGGTGGGACGCGAACAAGGGGACACAGGTGGAAACTGAGTACTCACATGAGCCACAGAGACGTTAGAAGGAACTTTTTTAGTGTCAGAGTAGTTAACGGATGGAATGCATTAGGCAGTGATGTGGTGGAGGCTGACTCCATACACAGTTTTAAAATGTAGATATGATAGAGCCCAGTAGGCTCAGGAATCTGTACACCAGTTGATTGACAGTTGAGAGGCGGGACCAAAGAGCCAAAGCTCAACCCCCGCAAGCACAAATAGGTGAGGTGAGTACACACACACACACACACACACACACACACACACACACACACAGGACTATTATGTTATGAAGAAAGAGAGGGAAGGAAGAGGTGGGGGTGGTGTAGCTCTGCTAGTAAGAAAAGGCTGGGATTTTGAGGAGATGGATATTCAGGGCTGTGAAGGTTTCAGTGACTACATAGCAGGTACAGTAACAATTGGAGGGAAAAAAATTATAGTCGTAGTCATATATAATCCACCACCAAATGACAGAAGACCTAGACAGGAATATGATAGAAACAACATGGCCACCATTAACATAATAGAAAGAGCAGCTTCTGTTGCTAGCAGGAATGGATCTGGACTACTAATTATGAGAGACTTCAATCATGGGAAGATAGATTGGAAGAACAGAGACCCGTATGGAGGACCAGAAACATGGAGGGCTAAGCTGCTGGACGTGGCAACAAGAAACTTTCTAAGCCAGCACATTACAGAACCAACAAGAATGAGAGGAGAAGATGAACCAGCAATGCTTGGTTTGATATTTACCCTAAATGAGTGGGATATAAGAGAAGTTAAGATGGAAGCGCCCTTGGGAATGAGTGACCACAGTGTATTGAACTTTGAGTACCTGGTAGAGCTAGGACTTATCTGCCCCAAAAGAGAACTAGGAATCAAAAGGCTGGCATACCGAAAGGGAAATTATGGACAGATGAGAAGTTTCCTAAGTGAAATACCTTGGGACACAGACCTCAGAGATAAGTCCGTACATGGTATGATGGACTATGTTACCCAAAAGTGTCAGGAGGCAGTAAACAGGTTCATCCCGGCCCAAAGGGAAAAATCCGAGAAGCAACAGAAGAATCCATGGTATAATAGGGCATGTATGGAAGCGAAGAAACTGAACAAAAGGGCGTGGAGGAACTTCCGGAATAACAGAACACCAGAAAGCAGAGAGAGATACCAGAGAACCAGGAATGAGTACGTCAGGGTGAGAAGAGAAGCAGAGAAAAGTTTTGAAAATGACATAGCAAACAAAGCCAAGACCGAACCAAAGCTACTCCACAGTCACATTAGAAGGAAAACAACAGTGAAAGAACAGGTATTGAAACTTCGAACAGGCGAGGACAGGTATACAGAGAATGACAGAGAGGTGTGTGAAGAACTCAACAAGAGGTTCCAGGAGGTCTTCACAATAGAACAAGGTGAGGTCACTGTGCTAGGAGAAAGGGAGGTAAACCAGGCGGCCTTGGAAGAGTTCGAAATTACGAGAGAGGAGGTCAAGAGACACCTGCTGGATCTGGATGTTAGAAAGGCTGTTGGTCCAAATGGGATCTCACCATGGATACTGAAAGAGTGTGCAGAGGCACTTTGCTTGCCACTCTCCATAGTATATAGTAGGTCACTGGAGACGGGAGACCTACCAGAAATATGGAAGACGACGAATGTGGTCCCAATATACAAAAAGGGCGACAGGCAAGAGGCATTGAACTACAGGCCAGTGTCCTTGACTTGTATACCATGCAAGGTGATGGAGAAGATCGTGAGAAAAAACCTGGTAACACATCTGGAGAGAAGGGACTTCGTGACAAATCGCCAACATGGGTTCAGGGAGGGTAAATCTTGCCTTACAGGCTTGATAGAATTCTACGTTCAGGTGACAAAGATTAAGCAAGAAAGAGAGGGTTGGGCGGACTGCATTTTCTTGGATTGTCGGAAAGCCTTTGACACAGTACCGCATAAGAGGCTGGTACATAAGCTGGAGAGACAGGCAGGTGTAGCTGGTAAGGTGCTCCAGTGGATAAGGGAGTATCTAAGCAATAGGAAGCAGAGAGATACGGTGAGGGGTGAGACCCGTGAAGTCACCAGTGGAGTCCCACAGGGCTCTGTACTCGGTCCTATCTTGTTTCTGATATATGTAAATGATCTCACAGAGGGTATCGATTCATTTCTCTCAATGTTTGCAGACGATGCTAAAATTATGAGAAGGATTAAAACAGAAGAGGACTGTTTGAGGCTTCAAGAAGACCTAGACAAGCTGAAGGAATGGTCGAACAAATGGTTGTTATAGTTTAACCCAACCAAATGTAATGTAATGAAGATAGGTGTAGGGAGCAGGAGGCCAGATACAAGGTATCATCTGGGAGAGGAAATTCTTCAGGAGTCAAAGAAGGAAAAAACTTGGGGGTTGATATCACGCCAGACCTGTCTCCTGCAGCACATATCAAGCGGATAACATCAGCGGCATATGCCAGGCTGGCCAACATACGAACGGCATTCAGAAACTTGTGTAAAGAATCATTCAGAACTTTGTATACCACATATGTCAGGCCAATCCTGGAGTATGCAGCCCCAGCATGGAGTCCATATCTAGTCAAGGATAAGACTAAACTGGAAAAGGTTCAAAGGTTTGCACACCAGACTAGTACCTGAGCTGAGAGGCATGAGCTACGAGGAGAGACTACGGGAATTAAACATCACTTCGCTGGAAGACAGAAGAGTTAGGGGGGACATGATCACCACATTCAAGATTCTGAAGGGAATTGATAGGGTAGATAAAGACAGTCTATTTAACACAAGGGGAACAAGCACAAGGGGACACAGGTGGAAACTGAGTGCCCAAATGAGCCACAGAGATATTAGAAAGAACTTTTTTTAGTGTTAGAGTGGTTGACAAATGGAATGCATTAGGAAGAGATGTGGTGGAGGCTGACTCCATACACAGTTTCAAGTGTAGATATGATAGAGCCCGATAGGCTCAGGAATCTGTACACCTGTTGATTGACGGTTGAGAGGCGGGACCAAAGAGCCAGAGCTCAACCCCCGCAAACACAACTTGGTGAGTACACACACACACACACACACACACACACACACACACACACACACACACACACACAACACCACACACACACACACACACACACACACACCACAACACACACGCACACACACACACACACACAGACGCGAGACGTCACAAGTGGAGTCCCGCAGGGGTCAGTCCTTGGACCTATACTGTTTCTGGTATATGTAAATGATCTCCCAGAGGGTATAGATTCGTTCCTCTCAATGTTTGCCGACGATGCAAAAATTATGAGGAGGATTGAAACAGGATGATAGTAGGAGGCTACAAGATGACCTGGATAGACTGAGTGAATGGTCCAACAAATGGCTGTTGAAGTTCAACCCGAGTAAATGCAAAGTAATGAAACTAGGCAGTGGAAACAGGAGGCCAGGCACAGGATATAGAATAGGAGATGAAGTACTTAATGAAACAGACAGAGAGAAAGATCTAGGAGTTGATATCACACCAAACCTGTCTCCTGAAGCCCACATAAAGAAAATAACGTCTGCGGCATATGCGAGGCTGGCTAACATCAGAACGGCGTTCAGGAACCTGTGTAAGGAATCATTCAGAATCTTGTACACCACATTTGTAAGACCAATCCTGGAGTATGCGGCCCCAGCATGGAGCCCGTACCTTGTCAAGCACAAGACGAAGCTGGAAAAAGTCCAAAGGTATGCTACTAGACTAGTCCCAGAACTAAGAGGCATGAGTTATGAGGAAAGGCTGCGGGAAATGCACCTTACGACACTGGAAGACAGAAGAGTAAGGGGGGACATGATCACAACCTACAAAATCCTCAGGGGAATCGACCGGGTAAACAAGGATGAACTATTCAACTCTGGTCGGACGCGAACAAGGGGACACAGGTGGAAGCTGAGTACCCAAATGAGCCACAGAGACGTTAGAAATAACTTTTTCAGTGTCAGAGTAGTTAGTAAATGGAATGCATTAGGAAGTGATGTGGTGGAGGCTGACTCCATACACAGTTTCAAATGTAGATATGATAGAGCCCAATAGGCTCAGGAATCTGTACACCAGTTGATTGACGGTTGAGAGGCGGGACCAAAGAGCCAGAGCTCAACCCCCGCAAGCACAATTAGGTGAGTACACACACACACAACCACACACACACACACACACACACACACACACACACACACATACACACACACACACACAGCAAAGTTTTCTTTTAGTGTGAGAGTAGTGGAAAAATGGAATGCACTTAAGAAGCAGGTTGTTGAAGCAAATTCTATTCATAATTTTAAAACTAGGTATGATAGGGAAATGGGACAGGAGTCATTGCGGTAAAAACCGATGGCATGCAAAGGCAGGATCCAAGAGTCAATGCTCGACCCGGGAGACACAAATAGGGGAGTACAATGAAGTGAGTACACACACACACCCACACACACATAGGGCGCTAGTGTCTGAGTGGACAGCACGCTGGATACGTAGTCCAGTGGTCCGGGGTTCGATTCCCGGCATCGGCAGAAACAGATGGACAGATTTTCTTTCACCCTGATGCCCCTGTTACCTAGCAGTAATTAGGTACCTGGGAGTTAGACAGCGTTACAGGCTGCTTCCTGGGAAAGGGGGGTGAGTGTATGTGTGGGAGGGGGGAGGGGAAGTTAGCAACAGTTGATTCACCTAGCACAACTAGGTGAATATACACACACACACAAAATGCTTATTTTGGAAAAGTGCATTCATAAAGAACTCAAGAACCAGCTGGACGCGGATGATATTCTGCATTATTTGTAAATCGCTGTGTGTAAATTATAGTTTTTAACGTTAGCGTCTTGTAAATCTGGACTCTTTAAACATTTAAGACAATATAAGCAATAATCTCGTCTAGGAGACAGATGGTCGTATATCCCTTTCCTAAACAAGCGAATTCATATGTTCCCTAACGAGACGTCCAATATACAGGTCTATCAACACAAATAAACATGAATACTTCACGATCAACAAGAGAACAATTGATGTAACAAAGATCTTTAAAATCTTTAAACATCATAATTAAATTCCACAACGTTTTGAATTCATCGTTGTATTCATCATCAGATCTAAAACACAGGACTTTTGACCTAGTGTTAATTCATGAATTCAAATTGATCCACAAAACAAGAAACTTAAACCGAATAAGAGCTGTTTACTACAAGATAAGACATATAAATGTCCCAAATTATAGAAAAAAGAACAAACACAAAAATCCGACTTACCTGACGATTTACAAATTTAGGATTTGACAAATACTTAAGAAAAACAGTCAATACTAATTCGAAATTACAGTTGTAAACAAAGTAATTCAGAAACTTATTCAAGCAAAAAATAATTAAAACACATAATAGATTACCAATTACATACTTTATAAAAATTCAAATATTACATAATAATAAACACCATATATATACTCAGTACCTTAATAAAGCAGAAATAGTTATATGACAAGACCTCACTCAAAATAAGCACCACAAACTCAAATCAAGGGGGGGGGGGGCGACTAAAAATAATAAAGTCAGGAAGCAGCACAAGTAAAAGGAAAATATAAACCTAGGTAAAGTTTACGAAGTATATAACTGTTCAGCTGAACTTTTTGCATTCAACAGAGGCCGCAACTCTCTGATATATGGCGATCCCATCACACGCAGGTTAGACTGGCGACTCATGCATGTATCCAAGGTCTAAAGTCAGACTCATGCATGTATCCAAGGTCTAAAGTCAGACTCATGCAAAGAACAGTTCGTCTCAAAACAATGTTACTCTGACTTTTGGTGCTTCGTGTAGACTTCATTATTTTTTAGTCTCCCCATTTCATTTTATTATTATGGTGCATATCTTAAATAACGTCTTGTCCTATAATTATTTTTGTTGAATTCTGCTGTGAATAATATTTGATGTTTTTATTGTTTAATATTTAGTCTTTTAATGTGCATAATTGGTAATCTGTAATGTGTTTTAATTCTTCGTTGTTTGTATAAGTTTTAATTATTTGCTTTTCAGTTATAATTTTGAAATAGTATTTGCTAACTTTTGCTGAATGTTTGGCAAGTCCGACGTGTCCGGTATATGTCATGTAAGTTGAGTTTTTGAGTTTGATCTTATTTGTTAATTGATATCCTTACTTTGTCCTGTCTTGTAGTAACACTATTCAATATAAGTTTCATGTTCTGTGAGTTAATTTTATTTTATCTCATGCTTCTTCAATAATCTTATACATATATATTGTATAAGACTGTAACAGTATGTCACAGTAACGGGACTGGAACAGAAAAAACTCCCAGTATCGGAGCTGATTCAGTTGAAGTAAAATTACCGGAATTGGAAGAATAAAGCTTCAATGACAGGCCAGGAGGAGCAAAGCAATCGTTACGTAACAAAAACAGTGGCCATTGTAATATAGCTGGAACATTAATCATAATAACGTAACAGTAACATCAATCATAGTAACGTAGCAGGAACAGCAATCAAAGTAACAATGCGGGAACAACAGTCCAAGTAACGTCGCGGGAACAACAGTCCAAGTAACGTCGCAGGAACAACAGTCCAAGTAACGTCGCGGGAACAACAGTCCAAGTAACGTCGCGGGAACAACAGTCCAAGTAACGTCGCAGGAACAACAGTCCAAGTAACGTCGCGGGAACAACAGTCCAAGTAACG
Source organism: Procambarus clarkii (assembly GCF_040958095.1). Classification (NCBI taxonomy): domain Eukaryota; kingdom Metazoa; phylum Arthropoda; class Malacostraca; order Decapoda; family Cambaridae; genus Procambarus; species Procambarus clarkii. Next base: position 22,796,497 of record NC_091154.1, on the reverse strand, counting down.
TCGCGGGAACAACAGTCCAAGTAACGTCGCAGGAACAACAGTCCAAGTAACGTCGCAGGAACAACAGTCCAAGTAACGTCGCGGGAACAACAGTCCAAGTAACGTCGCAGGAACAACAGTCCAAGTAACGTCGCAGGAACAACAGTCCAAGTAACGTCGCAGGAACAACAGTCCAAGTAACGTCGCAGGAACAACAGTCCAAGTAACGTCGCAGGAACAACAGTCCAAGTAACGTCGCAGGAACAACAGTCCAAGTAACGTCGCAGGAACAACAGTCCAAGTAACGTCGCAGGAACAACAGTCCAAGTAACGTCGCAGGAATAGCAGTGAAAATGTGTAAGGAAGGTGCTGAAGGGCAGGAAAGGTGCTGAAGGGCAGGAAAGGTGGTGAAGGGCAGGAAAGGTGCTGAAGGGCAGGAAAGATGGTGAAGAGAAGGAAAGGTGCTGAAGGGCAGGAAAGGTGCTGAAGGGCAGGAAAGGTGGTGAAGAGCAGGAAAGGTGCTGAAGGGCAGGAAAGGTGCTGAAGGGCAGGAAAGGTGCTGAAGGGCAGGAAAGGTGGTGAAGGGCAGGGAAGGTGGTGAAGAGCAGGGAAGGTCGTGAAGGGCAAGGAAGATGGTGAAGGGCAGGGAAGGTGGTGAAGAGGAGGGGCGGTGGTGAAGAGCAGGGAAGGTCGTGAAGGGCAAGGAAGGTGGTGAAGGGCAGGAAAGATGGTGAAGGGTAGGGAAGATGGTGAAGGGTAGGGAAGATGGTGAAGGGCAGGGAAGGTGGTGAAGGGCAGGGAAGATGGTGAAGGGTAGGGAAGGTGGTGAAGGGCAGGGAAGGTGGTGAAGGGCAGGGAAGGAGGTGAAGGGCAGGGAAGGTGGTGAAGGGCAGGGAAGGTGGTGAAGGGCAGTGAAGGTGGTGAAGGGCAGGGAAGGAGGTGAAGGGCAGGGAAGGTGGTGAAGGGCAGGGAAGGAGGTGAAGGGCAGGGAAGGTGGTGAAGGGCAGGGAAGGTGGTGAAAGGCAGGGAAGGTGGTGAAGGGCAGGGAAGGAGGTGAAGGGCAGGGAAGGTGGTGAAGGGCAGGGAAGGTGGTGAAGGGCAGGGAAGGTGGTGAAGGGCAGGGAAGGAGGTGAAGGGCAGGGAAGGAGGTGAAGATCAGGGAAGGAGGTGAAGAGCAGGGAAGGTGGTGAAGGGCAGGGAAGGTGGTGAAGGGCAGGGAAGGAGGTGAAGGGCAGGGAAGGTGGTGAAGGGCAGGGAAGGTGGTGAAGGGCAGGGAAGGTGGTGAAGGGCAGGGAAGGTGGTGAAGGGCAGGGAAGGTGGTGAAGGGCAGGGAAGGAGGTGAAGGGCAGGGAAGGTGGTGAAGGGCAGGGAAGGTGGGGCAGGGAAATAGCCTCGGCTATCACTTCCTTTTGACGGCCGTGATGGTCAAGTGGATTAAGGCGCCCTGTAGTTACCAGTTGCGTTGCTCCTGGGAGTATGGGTTCGAGTCACTTCTGGGTGTGAGTTTTCATTCGCATATAGTACTGGGGACCATTCAGGCTTGTTCGCATTTGTGTTCCTCACGTGTGCCCCAAAGAATGAGGTGATTTGGTGAAATGCTATGCCCAAGATTACCATCCGAGTTGCCGTCGGGGAAGTGGCTCAAATAGCCTCGGCTATCACTTCCTTTTGACGGCCGTGATGGTCAAGTGGATTAAGGCGCCCTGTAGTTACCAGTTGCGTTGCTCCTGGGAGTATGGGTTCGAGTCACTTCTGGGGTGTGAGTTTTCATTCGCATATAGTCCTGGGGACCATTCAGGCTTGTTCGCATTTGTGTTCCTCACGTGTGCCCCAAAGAATGAGGTGATTTGGTGAAATGCTATGCCCAAGAACACCATCCAATTTGCCGTCGGGGAAGTGGCTCAAATAGCCTCGGCTATCACTTCCTTTTGACGGCCGTGATGGTCAAGTGGATTAAGGCGCCCTGTAGTTACCAGTTGCGTTGCTCCAGGGAGTATGGGTTCGAGTCACTTCTGGGGTGTGAGTTTTCTTTCGCATATAGTCCTGGGGACCATTCAGGCTTGTTCGCATTTGTGTTCCTCACGTGTGCCCCAAAGAATGAGGTGATTTGGTGAAATGCTATGCCCAAGATTACCATCCGAGTTGCCGTCGGGGAAGTGGCTCAAATAGCCTCGGCTATCACTTCCTTTTGACGGCCGTGATGGTCAAGTGGATTAAGGCGCCCTGTAGTTACCAGTTGCGTTGCTCCTGGGAGTATGGGTTCGAGTCACTTCTGGGGTGTGAGTTTTCATTCGCATATAGTCCTGGGGACCATTCAGGCTTGTTCGCATTTGTGTTCCTCACGTGTGCCCCAAAGAATGAGGTGATTTGGTGAAATGCTATGCCCAAGATTACCATCCGAGTTGCCGTCGGGGAAGTGGCTCAAATAGCCTCGGCTATCACTTCCTTTTGACGGCCGTGATGATCAAGTGGATTAAGGCGCCCTGTAGTTACCAGTTGCGTTGCTCCTGGGAGTATGGGTTCGAGTCACTTCTGGGGTGTGAGTTTTCATTCGCATATAGTCCTGGGGACCATTCAGGCTTGTTCGCATTTGTGTTCCTCACGTGTGCCCCAAAGAATGATTTGATTTGGTGAAATGCTTTGCCCAAGATTACCATCCGAGTTGCCGTCGGTGAAGTGGCTCAAATAGCCTCGGCTATCACTTCCTTTTGACGGCCGTGATGGTCAAGTGGATTAAGGCGCCCTGTAGTTACCAGTTGCGTTGCTCCTGGGAGTATGGGTTCGAGTCACCTCTGGGGTGTGAGTTTTCATTCGCATATAGTCCTGGGGACCATTCAGGCATGTTCGCATTTGTGTTCTTCACGTGTGCCCCAATGAATGAGGTGATTTGGTGAAATGCTATGCCCAAGATTACCATCCGAGTTGCCGTTGGGGAAGTGGCTCAAATAGCCTCGGCTATCACTTCCTTTTGACGGCCGTGATGGTCAAGTGGATTAAGGCGCCCTGTAGTTACCAGTTGCGTTGCTCCTGGGAGTATGGGTTCGAGTCACTTCTGGGGAGTGAGTTTTCATTCGCATATAGTCCTGGGGACCATTCAGGCTTGTTCACATTTGTGTTCCTCACGTGTGCCGCAAAGAATGAGGTGATTTGGTGAAATGCTATGCCCAAGATTACCATCCGGGTTGCCGTCGGGGAAGTGGCTCAAATAGCCTCGGCTATCACTTCCTTTTGACGGCCGTGATGGTCAAGTGGATTAAGGCGCCCTGTAGTTACCAGTTGCGTTGCTCCTGGGAGTATGGGTTCGAGTCACTTCTGGGGTGTGAGTTTTCATTCGCATATAGTCCTGGGGACCATTCAGGCTTGTTCGCATTTGTGTTCCTGACGTGTGCCCCAAAGAATGAGGTGATTTGGTGAAATGCCATGTCCAAGATTACCATCCGAGTTGCCGTTGGGGAAGTGGCTCAAATAGCCTCGGCTATCACTTCCTTTTGACGGCCGTGATGGTCAAGTGGATTAAGGCGCCCTGTAGTTACCAGTTGCGTTGCTCCTGGGAGTATGGGTTCGAGTCACTTCTGGGGTGTGAGTTTTCATTCATATATATATATTATATATAATATATATATATATATATATATATATATATATATATATATATATATATATAATATATAATATATATATATATATATTATATATATATAATAGAAGGGGTACCACCTCTGGTGCAAGTGTAGGGACCCTTATCCTCGGAGAAGAAAATAAAGAGTACTCAGAGAAGACCTTGTGGATCCTCACTGAACACTTTCATATTTTCTTCTCCTACCACCTCTATTCTTTTGGTATGTGTGTATATTTATCTAACTTTATTTGAAAATGTCATTACACAAAAACGTTACAATATTGATTACATGCAAGGTACAAGGCTGCTTGTCACAAGTTGAATAGCTCCTCGAACCATGGATGCAGTGAGCATTTCATCTCTGGATTGCCACACTAAGGCGCTGAAAAAGAAAACTGGCAGCTCTAGAGTCTCTAGTTGTTTCGATTAGCTTAGACCCCAACTCCATCAAAAACTAGCAGCCCTTTTACCCCAGGCACCAAGTGTCTCCGAGTCAATGGGGACAAAATTGTAGTGGTGCTCAAGGTCTCTGTATTTACGTGACTTGGCCGCTTCCCGGTGATTGGCAGCTCCTCCTGCTTGTGTAGCACTGAAGTCAACATAGGTATTGGCCAAAGTTGAAACGCAAGTGTAGTGCCACACCAACTGTCTACCATTCTTCCAGGGGTTCACCGTGATTCCGTCTGGGCGACCGACAGGCTCATCAGAGTTGTGGGACATTAGGTAAAGGGGCTCTCTCTCTGCTGGACAACTGGCTGTGGTAAGGCTTCTCTTAATAATGTCATTGACCTCGTCGTGTCTTGCATGCCATCCTCCTGTCCTTTGGCAGAGAAGTCCATGCCGTCCGTACCTGTCGCCCTCGGCCTCGCCGCAAATACACCTGTATTCGGTGTGGATTGGGGCAGCGAGGCTGAGAGCTACGGCAATTCGGAGGGCCTGCGGTGTGAGACGGGTGCCGGTTGCTGACATTGGAATTGCTAATAGGAAATCACCTGCATTGGGAGCTGCTACAGCTCTATGTCTGGCAGTGTCATGTGGTGTTGTCGCAGCTTCTAACAAAGTCTCAGCTTCTTGGTCGGCAATGGGGATTGCTGACCAAGCTGGATTGCTTATGGGCCTCAGAAGGCGGTGGTTGGGGTGCTGGTCCTGCGAGAGAGACCCATTTGGTTGTGCAGTCTGTGAAGCTGGGATCATGCACCCCTGCCTGTTGAACTAGGTGCTCAGGTAGGATTTCCTTCAACAAGTTGTCAGACCCCACTGAAGAGGACTGGAACGCTGGTACAACAATTTGTATGCGCACGCCAAGGCCCCAGAGTCTGACAGGAAGGGAGGCCTGTTTCCACTGTGAGTCGCTGAGGGAAAGATTGAGGGCTTTTTCTAGTGT
>NC_091154.1:22784015-22786515 GCF_040958095.1 Procambarus clarkii | reverse complement strand
CGTCTGCAATGTCATTTCCTATTATTCCCACATGACTTGGCACCCAGTTGATAAGTACCCGTCGGCCTTGTCCTTTGAGTGTTTGCATTAATGATATGACATTTGTGATCAGATGTATGTTATCACATATGTGTTCTTGTTGCAAGGTTTTAATAGCGGTTCTCGAATCTGTATGTAAGATAACATGTTGTCGGTGTTGAGCAAGAGCATGTTCCAAAGCCTTTTGAATGTCTAGCATCTCTGTTTGTAAAGTCGAACACCCATTTGAGAGCCTCCAATTATTTACAGAGTTTCCTGCTTTAACTGCAGCTCCGGTTTCTTGTCCCTGCTGGTCTACTGATCCATCTGTGAAGTATGTGAAGCTGTCGGATGCCATGTTTGCTTCTATAAGCATCTGTGCAGTGTTACGCAGCAGATGAGGATTTGTCTGATTCATTTTTCCTTCAATAACCATAATCTTAAAGTCTGCTGGCAGAGATTCCCAAGGGGCTTGCATAACAAAGTCTGCATGTATTTTGTCGACACCTATTTCACTGATTGTGTTTGTTATATAGAATGTATTGATGGTGTTTATCGCACAATGGGTCCACCTGTTGCTATTGGAGGCTCTTCTGTCCAGAGTTAGTGCTCCAGTGATTATATCTTTAAGTGAACTGATTCTAGGTCTAGTCAATATCTTGGTCAGCATGCACGCAGCAATCCCTTTTACCCGTATTTCAATCGACGTTAGCTTGGTTTCTAGTCTTAACCAAACTTGATGATCTGCTCGTAATGTCTTTGAATTGTTAGTCATTTTTACTCTAAGTGTTTTACCGTCGTTGTGTGTTAACGTGTGTTACCGTTGCAAGGTATTACCAAGTGTTACCGTTGCAGGGTATTACCGTGTGTTACCGTTGCAGGGTATTACCGTGTGTTACCGTTGCAGTGTGTTACCGTTGAAGTGTATTACCATTGCAGTGTGTTACCGTGTGCAACAGTTGTAGTGTGTTACCGTTGCTGTGTGTTACCGTTGTAGTGTGTTACCGTGTGTTACTGTTGTAGTTTGTTACAGTGTTTTAACGTTGCAGTGTACTCATCTATTTGTACTCACCTAATTGTCTATGCAGCATCGAGCATTGACTACTGGATCCCTCCTTTCGAGCCATCGGTTGTTTGCAGCAATGACTCCGGTCCTATTTTTCTATCATACCTAGTTTTAAAATTATGAATAGAATTTGCTTCCACAACCTGCTCCTTAAGTGCATTCCATTTTTCCACTACTCTCACACTGAAAGAAAACTTCCTAACATCTCTGTGGCTCATACGAGTTTCCAGCTTCCACCCATATCTCCTCGTTGTGTTGCTATTCCGTGTGAACATTCTGTCTGTCCACTCTGTCAATTCCCCTGAGTATTTTATACGTTCCTATCATATCCCCCTCCCCCTTCTTTTTCTAGTGTCGTAAGACTTAGTTCCTCCAGGCCCTCTTCATACTCCATCCCTCATAACGCTGGAACGAGTCTCGTTGCAAACTTCTGAACGTTTTCCAGTTTCCTTATGTTTCTTCAGGTGGGGGGGGGGGACTCCACGATGGGGCGGCATACTCTAAGACTGGTCTCACGTAGGCAGTGTGAAGCGCCCTAAAAGCCTTCTCACTTAGGTTTCTGAATGAAGTTCCCCTTCATTGTGTACTGTTCCTTTGGTCTTCTATCACCTAGTCCCATTTCCATAACTATACATTTGCTCGTGATGAGCCCCAGTAGCCATTTCTCTGACCATCCCTGCCACCTGTTTACGTCTTCTTGGAGTATCCTACAATCCTTATCTGCCACAACTCTACTCATCAACTTTGCGTCATCTGCGATCATCGACATTTAGGATTCTACTCCTGTAAATATGTCGTTAACGTATATTAGAAAAAATATTGGTCCCAGCACGGATCCCTGAGGTACTCCACTTGTCACTTTTCGCCAGTCCTACTTCTCGCACCTTACCGTAACTCTCTGGCTCCTTCCTGTTAGGTAGTTCCGTACCGATGCTAGGGCCTTTCCGCTCACTCCTGCCTGCCTCTCAAGTTTGAATAGCTGTCTCATGTGTGGTACTGTATCAAACTCTTTTTGGCAGTCCAGAAATACGCAGTCTGCACAACCTGCTCTGTCCTGCGCTATCCTCGTTATTTTATCTTAGAATTCCAAAAGGTTTGTTAGGCAAGATTTCCCTTTCTAGAACCCATGTTGATGTTTGTTCACAAACCTAATGTTCTCTAGGTGTGCAACCAGTCGTAGCCTAATTATTCTTTCAAGTATTTTACAGGGGATGCTTGTCAGTGATACAGGTCTATGGTTAAGTGCCTCATCCCTATCACCTTTCTTTAAAATTGGTACAACATTTGCCCTCTTCCAGCAATTGAACAATTATTCCAACATAAGTGATTCATTAAAGATCCTTGCCAGAGGCACGCTGAGAGCCTGCGATGCCTCTTTTAGAATCCACGGTGATACTTTGTCTAGTCCAACACCTT
>NC_091154.1:22760301-22783515 GCF_040958095.1 Procambarus clarkii | reverse complement strand
AACCCTCCCTCGAGCATCACTAAGGTACTTGGAACTAATCCATCCATTCACCTCATGTAAGATGGATATTTATAGCATTTGTGTGCAAGACGTAATTGCTCAGGCAACAAATTCCATTGAAGTTCTAGATGAATAAGCCTGCCCTTCAGTTTCAAGCCAAGAACACTCACTCTGAGCCCCTTCTCTCTCTCTCAGCCTCCATCTCACTCGTTAGTCGAAAGTATATTATCAGCTCCATCACTCTCAAGCAAAGAACAGCCTCAGCCCCATCACTCTCAAGCAAAGAGCAAACTCAGCCCCATCACTCTCAAGCAAAGAGCAACCTCAGCCCCATCACTCTCAAGCAAAGAACAACCTCAGCCCCATCACTCAAGCAAAGAGCAAACTCAGCCCCATCACTCTCAAGCAAAGAGCAACCTCAGCCCCATCACTCTCAAGCAAAGAACAACCTCTGCCCCATCACTCTCAAGCAAAGAACAACCTCAGCCCCATCACTCAAGCAAAGAGCAAACTCAGCCCCATCACTCTCAAGCAAAGAGCAACCTCAGCCCCATCACTCTCAAGCAAAGAACAACCTTAGCCGCATCACTCTCAAGCAAAGAACAACCTTAGCCGCATCACTCTCACGCAAAGAACAACCTCAGCCCATCACTCTCATGCAAAGAACAACCTCAGCCCCATCACTCTCACGCAAAGAACAACCTCAGCCCCATCACTCTCAAGCAAAGAACAACCTCAGCCCCATAACTCTCAAGCAAAGAACAACCTCAGCCCCATCACTCTCAAGCAAAGAACAACCTTAGCCGCATCACTCTCACGCAAAGAACAACCTCAGCCCCATCACTCTCACGCAAAGAACAACCTCAGCCCCATCACTCTCACGCAAAGAACAACCTCAGCTGTGGGAAAAACCTGCTGGGATTGATATAAGAGGAGACTACTGGAGACTTGGACTGAACTAAATTAAAATTACTGTCTGCAAATTAATTCCAAGAATCTCTAGCTAGGGTCGTAAATCCTAGCTCCTCTTTTCCTAATGACAGATTGTGGGCTGTAAGGGACAGGTGGGGTGAATGAATTGGTTGATAGAAGTTCCAGTCCACCTGTAGACAGGGATCTCACATCAGCTTGTATATTATACAAGGATAAGATTTGATAAATTCAGTTATATGACTAAACACTGGCTCTGTTAAATCAGGGATTTAAACATACATAGTCTAACCTAGCACCATAACTAACAGCCATTAGGTTCTTATACTATAAACAAATTAAATTGCAAAGGTATAATAAATGACTTTAAATGTAGTCTAAGCACTTAACTAAGTACTAGATATTATTCAATTAAATGAACTTGTATGATAACTTATAAATTAACTAAGCAAGCAATTGTTAACTTTATTTATATATTTAAATATATATGCAGACATATTCAATTTATATGATTATGTAGTCAGCTTGACTGAATCCTTTCCCACACAATGGACATTCATGAGACTTTATTTTCGCATTGCGACTGAATCTTTTTCTGACACCTGGACACTCATGAGGTTTAGTGCCTGGACAAGGACCTGCTGCTCATCTACAATATTAATAAACTTACTGAAATATGAGGCTTAGCCTCGCTTTTTAACCAACAGACAGATTTATAGGATAATAAAGTCACACAAGCATACAATTGGCCAATCATATACCAAAATAACCTTCAATATACTTCTCTGCCAGTCGGGGTGCCTGTTTGACAAGGAGCCAGACTGATTAACTCTCTCTTGTTGAGTTTAGGCACGATATTTTGTCACAGCGTTGCTGTATGATGTACTGGTAGCGTTGCTACGTGATTGACTCTGCAGTTGCAGAAGAATGATAGTTGCTGAAGATTAGGAATGAAGGTGGAGCCAAGTCACTGTGTGCTCCACTATACACTCCTATTTTATATAAATGTTCTAGGATTTTCCTTGTAGATATTGTCCAGGTACTCCCCCAGTTCTAGAGAGTGTTCACTAGTGATAAAGATATTAGATAAGGTGTCCTTGAGCTGGTAATGTTCGCTAAGGATCCGTCACACGTGTTCAAAGTTGTCAACAAACGTGTGGTCCTACTCCGCTCTCGTGGACGCTTCTGACCCTTCCCATGCTCCCCGAGCACGGAAGTCTTCTATGAATATTGATTGATTATTTTTACAGTCTAGACTTATGATTGAGATAAGCTGTAATTATAATATAATTTGATATAGGATATAAAGATTATAAGTAGTACTTGATAGTACCACTGATTCTTATTAAGGATTCGATTTTTATCCCTACCGGATATTGAATCAATGTTCCAATAATTTTTTAATTATAAATTCTTCTAGAAGTTTCTGGATCCATAAGAGATCATGCACAAAGTCACGTAGGCATCTATAGGGCCCTATGCGTACGGGATCCAAGTGGCATTATCTTCTAGGATCAAACTGTATAATGAATCTATAATGATTCTGATATGATTTTAGATATGATTTTGATATGATACAGAAATTATACATTTCTTAGATGATAATTAGATATGGTGGGTAAAAATTTCCCACATCAGCCCCATCACTCCCAACCAAAGAACAACCTCAGCCTCATCACTCTCAAGCAAAGAACAACCTCAGCCCCATCACTCTCACGCAAAGAACAACCTCAGCCCCATCACTCCCAAGCAAAGAACAACCTCAGCCCCATCACTCCCAAGCAAAGAACAACCTCAGCCTCATCACTCTCAAGCAAAGAACAACCTCAGCCTCATCACTCTCAAGCAAAGAACAACCTCAGCCTCATCACTCTCAAGCAAAGAACAACCTCAGCCCCATCACTCCCAAGCAAAGAACAACCTCAGCCCCATCACTCTCAAGCAAAGAACAACCTCAGCCTCATCACTCTCACGCAAAGAACAACCTCAGCCCCATAACTCTCACGCAAAGAACAACCTCAGCCTCATCACTCCCAAGCAAAGAACAACCTCAGCCTCATCACTCTCACGCAAAGAACAACCTCAGCCCCATCACTCTCACGCAAAGAACAACCTCAGCCTCATCACTCTCACGCAAAGAACAACCTCAGCCTCATCACTCTCAAGCAAAGAGCAACCTCAGCCCCATAACTCTCAAGCAAAGAACAACCTCAGCCTCATCACTCTCACGCAAAGAACAACCTCAGCCCCATCACTCTCAAGCAAAGAGCAACCTCAGCCCCATAACTCTCAAGCAAAGAGCAACCTCAGCCCCATAACTCTCAAGCAAAGAACAACCTCAGCCTCATCACTCTCACGCAAAGAACAACCTCAGCCCCATCACTCTCAAGCAAAGAGCAACCTCAGCCCCATAGCTCTCAAGCAAAGAGCAACCTCAGCCCCATAACTCTCAAGCAAAGAACAACCTCAGCCTCATCACTCTCACGCAAAGAACAACCTCAGCCCATCACTCTCAAGCAAAGAGCAACCTCAGCCCCATAACTCTCAAGCAAAGAGCAACCTCAGCCCCATAACTCTCAAGCAAAGAACAACCTCAGCCTCATCACTCTCACGCAAAGAACAACCTCAGCCCCATCACTCTCAAGCAAAGAACAACCTCAGCCCCATCACTCTCAAGCAAAGAACAACCTCAGCCCCATCACTCTCACGCAAAGAACAACCTCAGCCCCATCACTCCCAAGCAAAGAGCAACCTCAGCCCCATAACTCTCAAGCAAAGAGCAACCTCAGCCCCATAACTCTCAAGCAAAGAGCAACCTCAGCCCCATAACTCTCAAGCAAAGAACAACCTCAGCCCCATCACTCCCAAGCAAAGAACAACCTCAGCCCCATCACTCTCACGCAAAGAACAACCTCAGCCCCATCACTCCCAAGCAAAGAGCAACCTCAGCCCCATAACTCTCAAGCAAAGAGCAACCTCAGCCCCATAACTCTCAAGCAAAGAGCAACCTCAGCCCCATCACTCTCACGCAAAGAACACCCTCAGCCCCATCACTCCCAAGCAAAGAACAACCTCAGCCCCATCACTCTCACGCAAAGAACAACCTCAGCCCCATCACTCCCAAGCAAAGAACAACCTCAGCCCCATCACTCTCACGCAAAGAACAACCTCAGCCCCATCACTCTCACGCAAAGAACAACCTCAGCCCCATCACTCTCACGCAAAGAACAACCTCAGCCCCATCACTCTCAAGCAAAGAGCAACCTCAGCCCCATAACTCTCAAGCAAAGAGCAACCTCAGCCCCATCACTCTCAAGCAAAGAACAACCTCAGCCCCATCACTCCCAAGCAAAGAATATCCTCAGCCCCATCACTCTCAAAGAGAAACCTCAGCCCCATCACTCTCAAGCAAAGAACAACCTCAGCCCCATCACTCCCAGGCAAAGAATAACCTCAGCCCCATCACTCTCAAAGAATAACCTCAGCCCCATCACTCTCAAGCAAAGAATAACCTCAGCCCCATCACTCTCAAAGAGAAATCTCAGCCCCATCACTCACAAGCAAAGAGCAACCTAAACCCCATCTTTTTAAAGCAAAGAGCCAGTCCTCCCCGACTATTTCAATACCTTGTGAGCCATTGGCGTCAAATTAAAGTGAATGTACCACTTACAGCAAATTGGAATAGAGCTCACTCCTCCTATGGTGATAAGAATCGTCTAATAATACGGACGCGTCGTAGATACGGATGCATCGTAGATACGGACGCGTTGTAAATATGACCACATCAGAGATACAAATGCGTCGTAGCTGTGAACTCGTCGTGATACGGATTTGTCGTAGACATTGACTCATCTAAGATTCAAACCGTCGTAGATACGAACTCATCGTAGATACGAACTCAGCGTAGATTCGAACTCATCGTAGATACAGACTCATCGTAGACACGGAATTGCCATAAAAACAGAATTATCCTTTGATATTCAGGTGCTTGATAAGGACTCTTCCATAATTCGGATTCATCTTTGATACGGACTCATCTCTGATATAAACTCATCCATCAACCTGATTCATGATACCTTCACATCCTTGTATTACTACATCAATGATACAAGGATGTGAAGGAAGTCCATCATTTTCCGGTACAAACGGAGAACAAATGAGGTGAGCCGCTCCCTGCGTTCACATAAGATAGGGTCCAAATGGTTCCAGTGGCTCAATGGTGCCTCCAGGCAGCCGGAGGAGACCACGAAACAATCTTTATGCTAATGGCCCTATCTTGAGGTTATCTTGAGATGATTTCGGGGCTTTTTCTAGTGTCCCCGCGGCCCGGTCCTCGACCAGGCCTACACCCCCAAGAAGCAGCCCGTGACAGCTGACTAACTCCCAGGTACCTATTTACTGCTAGGTAATAGGGGCATTTAGGGTGAAAGAAACTTTGCCCATTTGTTTCTGCCTCGTGCGGGAATCGAACCCGCGCCACAGAATTACGAGTCCTGCGCGCTATCCACCAGGCTACGAGGCCCCATATAAACATATCCTTCGAACCGGATCTCCCCTAAGCTCCTGGTCTACCATCGTCTCTGCACGATGGGCGCATCAGCTCAGGATGTCGACAATATCGTTAATGTCGGCAATATCGACACAAAATTTTGTGTACTATAGACTTTGCTTACTTTTGAACATATTTATAAGGGACAGTCAGGTTACGTCGATCAAGAACGCAGTCTGCTCTGAACCAGAACACACTTCTCAGAACAAGAACAAAGGCGTCTGAAAAAAACACGTGTTCAAACACCTGTCATTCCACTAGCGAACATATCCTTGCGTCTCCATGGTTTCAGAACCATCTCCAGAGTCGATACAATACTGTATTTTGTCGATGTACTTGGCCATATGTCGATGTATTATGGCCAAGACTGTAATACACCTTGGCCATAATAGTTGTGTACAGAAAGCGTCTTCAACCGATACCCGGGACCAATATTGACCTCATTATCCCTTAATTCCTTCAAGAAACAGCCCACATTATCACCAACATCGCCAAAACCTCTAAATCATGAATACATTTATTAAGCAAAATGGCGAAAAAGAGGCAAAAAATTGCAAGGCTTTATCTCTATAAAAGCACAAATGCATTTAGTGGAGTCAGACTTGTTTATAAAGGAAGTTGATTATTCAATTTGGAAACAGCTTTTGATGTGAGAAGATATAAATATATATATTAAGCCAGGTAACAAATTAATATTCTTCGATGAGCACCTAACACATACGTAAAGCAATTTCCTTTGATATCGCAAATTCCAAAATTCATTTTCATACTGTTAGAGGATTGATTTTTGTCAGCTGTCTCAATTTGTGCAAAGTGAGTGCACGGCGACAGTTGAACTCCCACGAGTGCACAGAGTATGTGCACTAAGTCGAGTTTTGTTAATACAGGGGGCATCTTGGTCCAAAAAATGCAAAAATTAAAACTCGTTCAATTTCAATCAAACTTTTTTGACAAGTTCTATATGAAAAGTGTTTCATCTGGTCCAAGTTTCAGCATCGTAGCATAAATAGGAAGGGAGAAAAAAATATTGAAGTAGTTGTGAAAATTATGCAAAAATGGTCAAAATCGATTATCAATCAAAAGTGTCAACTGAAATCATAGCTATGACTCTTTGCTATCACAATAGCATATATTAAACAAATATTATAATTAGTTCAATTGGAAAAAAATACATTTTTTTCATTTTTTTTCGGGCGATTTGCATCAAACTTACACACCTGACTGTACGTAAGCATATCTGTAAGGATGCCAACTTTGGAGAAAATTGATTGATGTCAACCTCAGCCACAGATTTTAGAACCTTAGACTTTATTCTTTTTTTTCAATTGACACAAACGTTTACAAAACTGATTCATTTTTTATTCAATTTACATGAAACTTACACAGTATATGCGGAGGGCATGTCTCTACTTTTGTTTGTTTTCATTTTTCTCTAAGTTCATTTATTGATTTTATAATAGCAATAAACATGCCATATTTGCATAATTTTTGGGGGGAACTTTGAACATTTGTATTAGGAAAATTAAAGATGTTTTGGAAATTCTAAAACACACAATCCTTTATTATATGCTAATGTGTCAGAAAAGTGTCACAGAATAATTATATCTGAAACGTGTGTTCTGAAGTGTAGACTTGAAAATGTGTAAAAAACGTTGAAAAAAAAATCTCCCTTTCTATTTACGCTGCAGTACTGAAACTTGGGCATTAGATAATCCAAAGTCATAATCAGTGTTTTCTCTCCTGCGCCTCAGTGGCCAAGTGATCTACAAAGTCTTGTTCTCCAGAAGAGGAAAAAAGGATCAACCGTCCCTTGAGGGACTAGGTCCTTCCCGTGACGCAGTCATAACGTCACGGCCTCTCGCCACCCGGAGGGGGACTATCCCAATTGGACAGGCCTCGGTGCCTGGTGCCTGATTGGCTGGATTCATATATCTAGGAGGTTTCGCTGCAGAATCCGGTTCGCGATATTTGCAAGTTAACTTCTGGTACGAGTGATTTAGGAAGAGAAGAAAGATATTTCACACTACGTGATCATCTAGCAAGGAGCAACAGGACTTGCTAGTCTCAATCAGTGATTATCGTGAACATCCGTGAGCAAACCGTCACGAGAACGGGATTTCCTTATTGTGTCCAGATTGCCCTCTGAGTGCCTGTAATTTCTCGGTGAGAAATAACTTTAAATTGAACGGAATTGGGACTCATAGAAATCTCCCGCTAAACCGCGCCACCCTGTGTGTGTTCACGCTCACCATGCCTCCCTGTGTGTTCACAATCACCCTGCCACCCTGTGTGTGTTCACGCTCACCCTGCCACCCTGTGTGTTCACAATCACCCTGCAACCCTGTGTGTGTTCATGCTCACCCTGCCACCCTGTGTGTGTGTTCATGATCACCTCTGCCACCCTGTGTGTTCACAATCACCCTGCCACCCTGTGTGTTCACAATCACCCTGCCACCCTGTGTGTGTTCATGCTCACCATGCCTCCCTGTGTGTGTGTTCATGATCACCTCTGCCACCCTGTGTGTGTGTTCACGCTCACCCTGCCACCCTGTGTGTGTGTGTTCACGCTCACCCTGCCAACCTGTGTGTATGTGTGTGTGTTCATGCTCAACCTGCCACCCTGTGTGTGTGTGTTCACGCTCACCCTGCCACCCTGTGTGTGTGTTCACGCTCACCCTGCCACCCTGTGTGTGTGTGTGTTCATGCTCAACCTGCCACCCTGTGTGTGTGTGTTCATGCTCACCCTGCCACCCTGTGTGTGTTTGTTCATGCTCACCCTGCCGCTCTGTGTGTGTGTGTTCATGCTCACCCTGCCACCCTGTGTGTGTGTGTTCATGCTCACCCTGCCGCTCGGTGTGTGTGTGTTCATGCTCACCCTGCCACCCTGTGTGTGTGTGTTCACGCTCACCCTGCCACCCTGTGTGTGTTCACGCTCACCCTGCCAACCTGTGTGTGTTCATGCTCACCCTGCCACCCTGTGTGTGTGTGTGTTCACGCTCACCCTGCCACCCTGTGTGTGTGTGTTCATGCTCACCCTGCCACCCTGTGTGTGTGTGTGTTCATGCTCAAACTGCCGCTCTGTGTGTGTGTGTTCACGCTCACCCTGCCACCCTGTGTGTGTTCACGCTCACCCTGCCAACCTGTGTGTGTTCATGCTCACCCTGCCACCCTGTGTGTGTGTGTTCACGCTCACCCTGCCAACCTGTGTGTGTTCATGCTCACCCTGCCACCCTGTGTGTGTGTGTGTTCACGCTCACCCTGCCACCCTGTGTGTGTGTGTTCATGCTCACCCTGCCACCCTGTGTGTGTGTGTGTTCATGCTCACCCTGCCACCCTGTGTGTGTGTGTTCACGCTCACCCTGCCACCCTGTGTGTGTGTTCATGCTCACCCTGCCACCCTGCGTGTGTGTGTTCATGCTCAACCTGCCGCTCTGTGTGTGTGTGTTCACGCTCACCCTGCCACCCTGTGTGTGTGTGTTCATGCTCAACCTGCCGCTCTGTGTGTGTGTGTTCATGCTCACCCTGCCACCCTGTGTGTGTGTGTTCATGCTCACCCTGCCACCCTGTGTGTGTGTGTGTGTGTTCATGCTCACCCTGCCGCTCTGTGTGTGTGTGTTCATGCTCACCCTGCCGCTCTGTGTGTGTGTGTTCATGCTCACCCTTCCGCTCTGTGTGTGTGTGTGTTCATGCTCACCCTGCCACCCTTTGTGTGTGTGTTCATGCTCACCCTGCCACCCTGTGTGTGTGTGTTCATGCTCACCCTGCCACCCTGTGTGTGTGTGTTCACGCTCACCCTGCCGCTCTGTGTGTGTGTGTTCAAGCTCACCCTGCCACCCTGTGTGTGTGTTTCATGCTCACCCTGTGTGCGTGTTCATGCTCACCCTGCCACCTTGTGTGTGTTCATGCTCACCCTGCTGATCAGATGTGTCGCGCCACGTGTGCCAAATACACCTGTTTCAGTCAGTTGTGCACCTGTCTCCCTGTGTTAACTCTCGTTACTCCCATGTTACCACGTGTGGAGTGTGCTTGAGTATATCACCTGAGCATCCACAGTCCAACGTTGTATGTATACAAGGTGTGAGTGACAGGCCGGCCTTAAAGTAAGTACAAATTATTCTCTTGTTTATTGTTCCTAGTGTTGATCTTGGATCAGCCGTCCGACCTGTGTTATCTTGTTATCGCCCGGTACAGGCGATGGTTGATCTGGTTCAGGAAACTGTAAGTCAGTAGTCGGTACAGCCGTCTGTGTGACACTGTATCCGTCACTGTCCTTGCCTTGAGGTTACCTTGAGGGGCTTCCGGGGCTTAGCGTCCCCGCGGCCCGGTCGTCGACCAGGCCTCCTGGTTGCCGGACTGATCAACCAGGCTGTTGGACGCGGCTGCTCGCAGCCTGACGTACGAGTCACAGCCTGGTTGATCAGGTATCCTTTGGAGGTGCTTATCCAGTTCTCTCTTGAACACTGTGAGGGGTCGGCCAGTTATGCCCCTTATGTGTAGTGGAAGCGTGTTGAACAGTCTCGGACCTCTGATGTTGATAGAGTTCTCTCTCAGAGTACCAGTTGCACCTCTGTTTTTCAACGGGGGTATTCTGCACATCCTGCCATGTCTTCTGGTCTCATGTGATGTTATTTCTGTGTGCAGGTTTGGGACCAGCCCCTCTAATATTTTCCACGTGTAAATTATTATGTACCTCTCCCGCCTGCGCTCAAGGGAGTACAGTTTTAGGCTCTTTAGTCGGTCCCAATAGTTTAGATGTTTTACTGAGTGGATTCTAGCAGTAAAGGATCTCTGCACGCTCTCCAGATCAGTAATTTCTCCAGCTTTGAAAGGTGCTGTCATTGTGCAGCAGTACTCCACTCTAGAGAGCACAAGCGTTTTGAAAAGAATCATCATCGGTATAGCATCTCTAGTGTGAAAAGTTCTTGTTATCCAACCTGTCATTTTTCTTGCAGTTGTGACGGCTACTTTATTGTGTTCTTTAAAGGTAAGGTCTTCCGACATGAGTACACCCAGATCCTTTACATTGCCTTTTCGTTCTATGTTATGATTTGCCTGAGTTTTGTACGTGGTTTCCGTTTCTATATTTTCATTTTTTCCATAGCGCATGAGCTGGAACTTATCTTCGTTAAACACCATATTATTTTCTGTAGCCCATAGAAAGACCTGATCTACATCTGACTGGAGGTTCGCCGTGTCCTCTATGTTGCCTACTCTCATGAAGATCCTAGTGTCATCTGCAAAGGATGATACAGTGCTATATGTTGTGTTCTTGTCTATGTCCGAAATGAGGACGAGAAAAAGTACTGGAGCAAGCACAGTACCCTGGGGGACTGTCATTGGTATAAGTGTCATACACATGACACACATTTTGTATTTGTTATACTTTTGTGTGTGTGAGTTGTACAGTGTTATTATTGTCATTCCTGTGTGTGTGTGATACCGTGTATGTTGATATTCTTTCCCGACACCCGAGGTGGAGTAAGTCATTGTGTGTTGTGTCTGGGTCACGTCTGTTTATTATTATAACTTTGTCGTTCAGTGATTATTGTGTTGTGAGGTATTGTAGTGTTGTACTTGTGTGTTATCGTACAGTATTGAGTATAAGTGTTCATCTTGGTTAACTGTCTCTGTGACAAGTTATAAAGCAAAGTCGTAATTAAATTGTTCTTTGATTTCTTACTGTCTGTGTGACAGAAGGATTAACGTAATCAGTCAATTATCTTTGATTTGATTGCAGTCCAAGTCACAGGTGTTAACGTAATTAATTAATTGATTGGAGGTTGTCTTAGTGACAAGTGTTCATCGTTTATTGTTATTGTTCTATGTTTAATCAATGTTTATTGCCACTGAAAGGGTTAAGTGCAGTTGAGTCCAAGTATTCACTAGTGTTCAGTTAGTTCACATTGTTCACTATTACCCATGCAAGAATGCTTGAGACTAGATCCTGTGATTACCAGACTGGTGGGACAGCGTCCTGCTGCAGCAGGTGCTGTTCAGCTGTTCAGTATGACCCAACCTTCACACAATGCATCACTGAGTAGGACTCTTGTATTGTAGCACCCGAACCAGCCCCATCAAAAAAGGGCAGCAATCAATCCAGCTGGGTCAGTCCCATTGTGGAGAAAGCACTTTTAACGTTGTTTGAAGCCGAATAAATATCTTGTGCTTATTCACGCCTCATTGCAGTTAGTGCTCCCTAAGCAGGGGATTTTCTTGAGCCAATCCCCTAATCTGCAACTGGAATACATCTCAAATAACATCAGTTGTGTACGGCAGTGGTGCTAGTCCTCGCTGCCACAATCCATAATATATACAAATGTTTTGCAGCAAAGTAGAAACCGACTGAAATAGGTTTCAACAGTCTCAATTGCAGACAGTTAAAGGGAAGGACCATAAGATAGAGTGGAGTCGACAATATCATTGATAAGAGCCTCTCCGTCCCCCACACTAATTCACTATTGCCCAGCAGAGACCGAACTCAGTCTTATAATATCCCATTAATTTGCTCAAACTGTTTGTCGCCTATATAGATTAACATTACTTGGGTTAAAAGATCGGTAGACAGCTAGTATGGAACTGCACGTGGTTATCTTACGGGTTTACATGCCCGTGCCACTTCTTGGGTGGCTTAATCTTGATCAATCATCAATAAAGCACTTGGGGTATCCACTCTAGTCGATGCTTCCATCAGCCTCAGCACAGATCAGGCTGAAGGAGGTACCACTCAAGTGCCTGACTGAAGATGTGAGGCAAAACTAAAGTTTATTAATTAGATGAAATCTTTCACCCGGAAGTTGCAACATTTTCAATACGAAGTTAATCAAAATCTTTTGGTGTGACTTTTTTTGAAAAAACACTCAACAGTTGTTGAGTAGTTGAAGGAAGCTTTAACGCTGAGGTTATACAGGAATGTTTACGCTGTTAAGTACTATAACTTGTTTAATCTGTACTTAGGTACATATTTTTTTTTATGTTTAAGCAAACGTTTTTTCCGATGTAAACTTACCAGGGCAACTATAAAAAATATATAAATAAATAAATACTCTGTAGCTATATTGGAATGTTTGCAAGGACGTTATACCTAAGCGTTCTCTCTAACCATACATAAAGTTTTCAATACTATCTCCGGAGAAAAATATCGTTTAATATATATATATATATATATATATATTATATATATATATATATATATATATATAATTATATATATATGTATATATATATATATATATATATATATGTATATATATATATATATATATATATATATATATATATATATAATATATATAATATATAATATATATATATATATATATATATATATATATATATATATATATATATATGTAATATATATATATATATATGTATGTATATATATATATATATATATATATATATATATATAATATATATATATATATATATATATATATATATATATATATATAATATATATATATATATATATATATATATATAACAGAAATTGGTGAAAGGTTGTAATATGCCTTTTATTTTCAGGTTACAGATGAAAAGTTCCCTGTTAGGTTAGATAAGAACTCATTCGTGATGAGTTATACGGGAAAGCGCTCAATGTAACAATAACTTGTCAGTCTATATAGAGAAAAGTTCCTTATGATGGTGTATTGACCAATTTATTACACATGAAAGTTTCTTTAACGGTACATAAATCAGTCAAATTAATACAGAAAAAAAGCTCCGAGATAGGACACTGTTTGGTTATAAATAACAATAATAATAAAGTGTTGTCTGTGAGGTTACACAAAAGCGTTCACTGTGAGCGCGCCCCTGGCCTCTTCACGCTCTACTATGCTCGGCTTTGACATCACATGATAGCCATGTGATGGTCGCTTTGGCTCCTACACACTCCCCAGTTTGCCCAGCAACTCCCTCTCAATGCACCAACACTCAATATATTCTGCCTCGTTTTTGTTTTAAATTCCACATTCAGATTTTGTTAAAATTGTTTGTAGAGCTTT
This sequence comes from Procambarus clarkii, assembly GCF_040958095.1. NCBI lineage: Eukaryota > Metazoa > Arthropoda > Malacostraca > Decapoda > Cambaridae > Procambarus > Procambarus clarkii. Next base: position 22,770,030 of record NC_091154.1, on the reverse strand, counting down.
TGGAACGTCATTAAATGTTTTTTTCCTGATCCATAAACGTCGCGTGTGGTTTTCACGTCATGGCAGAATAATGTGATTAGGTTTGTATATATGGGGTAGATGGTCGAAGAGCGGACTGGACCATAGCAATAAACATGAGAATGAAATAGCGTCTAGGGCAAATTATATGGATTTTTTCTCTCATTGGATTCGGTAAAGCATTACCCAATTATGATATAAACCTTTTTCTTTTTAATACAAATGGGTTCAAGAGTAGACGGATTCTGACTGCTGTTAGTAGGCTAAGAGTTTTCCATCCCTCTAAGATAGGCTCAACGTAAGCCGATCCCAACTTGATGCTCTCACTTTCACTCTTACTTACACTCTCTCACTCAAATCTGTTTTCTTTAGCAGCATATTTATTTATTTCAGTATATACACTTTCTTTAGCATATTTAAACAAGTATCTAATAAAGATCTCACAGACCTAACAAATTCACAAAGACCTGAAAGTTGTAGCATTAAATATTATGATAGATATCGTGAGGAGACATTCACATATGGGACTAATAGAACAAGAACCCAGCAATGTGATGTTATAGTGGCCAGAATACGCCTGGGATATAGACGTATCTGGCAGCTTTCTCAAAACCCAAATGTCGAGTACACAATGTGTCAACTTTGTGAAAGAGAAAACATGCACTCTCTTGAACATTATATTGTAGAATGTCCCATATTGACTGACTTTCGCCCTCCTGGGCTAAGGTATGCTGAACTATGTAATTACTATAAAAGTACTGGAACACTTGATGATATATTGGACTTGTACCCAAGATTAACCATGTAATGTATCAATTATACAATGCATGTATGTGATGTAACTATATAACGTAAAAGTAAAAGTATAACTTGTAAAAGCACCCTCATCACCTTCAGTAATTAAGTGCTTGCACAATAGTTTGTCTATCAGCTATCTCACCCTGTCAGAGTAAACGTGACAAATGTATGTGAATGCATGTGTGTGTGTATATATATATGTATATATATATATATATATATATATATATATATATATATATATATATATATATATATATATATATATATATATATATATATATATGTACGTATATGTGTGTGTATGTATGTATATGTATGTGTATAAAGTATATATGGAAGCTGATCAGAATTACATTTCACCTTTATAAATGTACATTAATGACACTACGTAAAAGACACATCGAACAGTTTATGTAGGGCATATGTAAATCTGTGTATCTATGTATTTACGTATGTAGGTTAGCTTAGGATTTTTAAAGCACCGAATCACCTTCTGTGGTTTATTGTTCTATAAACCCCTGAACTATATGTTTAACACACCTCTAACTCTGCCCATGGAGAGAAGAAAATGTATATATGCTGCTTAGCATTGTAAATGTGTGGCCACGTCTGTGGTAGAAAATATTAAAAAAAAAAACTCTCTCACTCAATTATAAAAAAATGACATACGACAAGCTAGGAACAGGTCGTGAGAAACTCCCTCCTCAGATCCCTTATTTACTAACACCTTCTGTGGCTCTGGAACACTTTAGCAGGAATATTGTGGCTCTGGAACACATTAGCTGGAACATTGTGGCTCTGGAACACATTAGCTGGAACACTGTGGCTCTGGAACACATTAGCTGGAACATTGTGGCTCTGGAACACTTTAGCTGGAACACTGTGGCTCTGGAACACATTAGCTGGAACATTGTGGCTCTGGAACACTTTAACTGGAACACTGTGGCTCTGGAACACTTTAGCTGGAACATTGTGGCTCTGGAACACATTAGCTAGAACATTGTGGCTCTGGAACACTTTAGCTGGAACACTGTGGCTCTGGAACACTTTAGCAGAAACACTGTGTCTCTGGAACACTTTAGCTGGAACACTGTGGCTCTGGAACACTTTATTTGGAACACTGTTGCTCTGGAACACTTTATTTGGAACACTGTCACTCTGGAACACTTTAGCTGGAACACTGTGGCTCTGGAACTCTTTAGCTGAAATAATGTGGCTCTGGAACACTTTAGCTGGAACACTATGTCTCTGAAACACTTTAGCTGAAACACTGTGGCTCTTGATCACTCTAGCTGGAAGACTTTATCTGGAACACTACGGCTATGGAACACTGCCGCTGGAACACTGTGGCTCTGGAACACTTTATCTGGACCACTGTAGCTCTGGAACACTTTATCTGGAACACTGTGGCTCTGGAACACTTTAGCTTGAATATTGTGGCTCTGGAACACTTTAGCTGGGGCACTGGGGCTCTGAAAGACTTTAGCTGGAACACTGTTGATCATGAACACTTTAGCGAGGATCTTAATATCAATATCTCTCTTGTTTTGTTTCAATCGTGAGCTGTGTCGCATTTCTATATTTTCAGAGATATGTAGCGTTGATTGACCCTCAGTTATACATCCCTACGGGTCAACCTGCCAATATCTATATCTATATATATATATATATATATATATATATATATATATATATATATATATATATATATATATATATATCTATCTATATCTATATATATATATATATATATATATATATAAATATATATATATATAAATATAAATATATATATATAAATATATATAAATATATTTATATTTATATATATATATATATATATATATATATATATAATATATATATATATTATATATATATATATATATATGTCGTACCTAGTAGCCAGAACGCACTTCTCAGCCTACTATTCAAAGCCCGATTTGCCTAATAAGCCAAGTTTTCATGAATTAATGTTTTTTCGTCTACCTAACCTACCTAACCTAACCTAACCTAACTTTTTAGGCTACCTAACCGAACCTAACCTATAGAGGTAGGTTAGGTTAGGTTAGGTAGGGTTGGTTAGGTTCGGTCATATATCTGCGTTAATTTTAATTCCAATAACAAAAAATTGACCTCATACATAATGAAATAGGTAGCTTTATCATTTCATAAGAAAAAAATTAGAGAAAATATAATAATTCAGGAAAACTTGGCTTATTAGGCAAATCGGGCCTTGCATAGTAGGCAGAGAAGTGAGTTCTGGCTACTAGGTACGACATATATATATATATATATATATATATATATAATATATATATTATATATATATATATATATATATATATATATATATGTCGTACCTAGTAGCCAGAACGCACTTCTCAGCCTACTATGCAAGGCGTGATTTGCCTAATAAGCCAAGTTTTCCTGAATTAATATATTTTCTCTAATATTTTTCTTATGAAATGATAAAGCTACCCATTTCATTACGTATGAGGTAAATTTGTTTTTATTGTAGTTAAAATTAACGTAGATATATGACCGAACCTAACCAACCTTACCTAACCTAACCTAACCTAACACCTATCTTTATAGGTTAGGTTAGGTTAGGTAGCCGAAAAAGTTAGGTTAGGTTAGGTTAGGTAGGTTAGGTAGTCGAAAAAACATTAATTCTTGAAAACTTGGCTTATTAGGCAAATCGGGCCTTGCCTAGTAGGCTGAGAAGTGCGTTCTGGCTACTAGGTACGACATATATATATATATATATATATATATATATATATATATATATATATATATATATATATATATATTATATATATATATATTATGAATGAAAACTCACACCCCAGAAGTGACTCGAACCCATACTCCCAGAAGCAACGCAACTGGTAACTACAGGGCGCCTTAATCCGCTTGACCATCACGGCCGTCAAAAGGAAGTGATAGCCGAGGCTATTTGAGCCACTTCCCCGACGGCAACTCGGATGGTAATCTTGGGCATAGCATTTCACCAAATCACCTCATTCTTTGGGGCACACGTGAGGAACACAAATGCGAACAAGCCTGAATGGTCCCCAGGACTATATGCGAATGAAAACTCACACCCCAGAAGTGACTCGAACCCATACTCCCAGAAGCAACGCAACTGGTAACTACAGGGCGCCTTAATCCGCTTGACCATCACGGCCGTCAAAAGGAAGTGATAGCCGAGGCTATTTGAGCCACTTCCCCGACGGCAACTCGGATGGTAATCTTGGGCATAGCATTTCACCAAATCACCTCATTCTTTGGGGCACACGTGAGGAACACAAATGCGAACAAGCCTGAATGGTCCCCAGGACTATATGCGAATGAAAACTCACACCCCAGAAGTGACTCAAACCCATACTCCCAGAAGCAACGCAACTGGTAACTACAGGGCGCCTTAATCCGCTTGACCATCACGGCCGTCAAAAGGAAGTGATAGCCGAGGCTATTTGAGCCACTTCCCCGACGGCAACTCGGATGGTAATCTTGGGCATAGCATTTCACCAAATCACCTCATTCTTTGGGGCACACGTGAGGAACACAAATGCGAACAAGCCTGAATGGTCCCCAGGACTATATGCGAATGAAAACTCACACCCCAGAAGTGACTCGAACCCATACTCCCAGAAGCAACGCAACTGGTAACTACAGGGCGCCTTAATCCGCTTGACCATCACGGCCGTCAAAAGGAAGTGATAGCCGAGGCTATTTGAGCCACTTCCCCGACGGCAACTCGGATGGTAATCTTGGGCATAGCATTTCACCAAATCACCTCATTCTTTGGGGCACACGTGAGGAACACAAATGCGAACAAGCCTGAATGGTCCCCAGGACTATATGCGAATGAAAACTCACACCCCAGAAGTGACTCGAACCCATACTCCCAGAAGCAACGCAACTGGTAACTACAGGGCGCCTTAATCCGCTTGACCATCACGGCCGTCAAAAGGAAGTGATAGCCGAGGCTATTTGAGCCACTTCCCCGACGGCAACTCAGATGGTAATCTTGGGCATAGCATTTCACCAAATCACCTCATTCTTTGGGGCACACGTGAGGAACACAAATGCGAACAAGCCTGAATGGTCCCCAGGACTATATGCGAATGAAAACTCACACCCCAGAAGTGACTCGAACCCATACTCCCAGAAGCAACGCAACTGGTAACTACAGGGCGCCTTAATCCGCTTGACCATCACGGCCGTCAAAAGGAAGTGATAGCCGAGGCTATTTGAGCCACTTCCCCGACGGCAACTCGGATGGTAATCTTGGGCATAGCATTTCACCAAATCACCTCATTCTTTGGGGCACACGTGAGGAACACAAGCGCGGATTAAGGCGCCCTGTAGTTACCAGTTGCGTTGCTTCTGGGAGTATGGGTTCGAGTCACTTCTGGGGTGTGAGTTTTCATTCGCATATAGTCCTGGGGACCATTCAGGCTTGTTCGCATTTGTGTTCCTCACGTGTGCCCCAAAGAATGAGGTGATTTGGTGAAATGCTATGCCCAAGATTACCATCCGAGTTGCCGTCGGGGAAGTGGCTCAAATAGCCTCGGCTATCACTTCCTTTTGACGGCCGTGATGGTCAAGCGGATTAAGGCGCCCTGTAGTTACCAGTTGCGTTGCTTCTGGGAGTATGGGTTCGAGTCACTTCTGGGGTGTGAGTTTTCATTCGCATATAGTCCTGGGGACCATTCAGGCTTGTTCGCATTTGTGTTCCTCACGTGTGCCCCAAAGAATGAGGTGATTTGGTGAAATGCTATGCCCAAGATTACCATCCGAGTTGCCGTCGGGGAAGTGGCTCAAATAGCCTCGGCTATCACTTCCTTTTGACGGCCGTGATGGTCAAGCGGATTAAGGCGCCCTGTAGTTACCAGTTGCGTTGCTTCTGGGAGTATGGGTTCGAGTCACTTCTGGGGTGTGAGTTTTCATTCGCATATAGTCCTGGGGACCATTCAGGCTTGTTCGCATTTGTGTTCCTCACGTGTGCCCCAAAGAATGAGGTGATTTGGTGAAATGCTATGCCCAAGATTACCATCCGAGTTGCCGTCGGGGAAGTGGCTCAAATAGCCTCGGCTATCACTTCCTTTTGACGGCCGTGATGGTCAAGCGGATTAAGGCGCCCTGTAGTTACCAGTTGCGTTGCTTCTGGGAGTATGGGTTCGAGTCACTTCTGGGGTGTGAGTTTTCATTCGCATATAGTCCTGGGGACCATTCAGGCTTGTTCGCATTTGTGTTCCTCACGTGTGCCCCAAAGAATGAAGTGATTTGGTGAAATGCTATGCCCAAGATTACCATCCGAGTTGCCGTCGGGGAAGTGGCTCAAATAGCCTCGGCTATCACTTCCTTTTGACGGCCGTGATGGTCAAGCGGATTAAGGCGCCCTGTAGTTACCAGTTGCGTTGCTTCTGGGAGTATGGGTTCGAGTCACTTCTGGGGTGTGAGTTTTCATTCGCATATAGTCCTGGGGACCATTCAGGCTTGTTCGCATTTGTGTTCCTCATGTGTGCCCCAAAGAATGAGGTGATTTGGTGAAATGCTATGCCCAAGATTACCATCCGAGTTGCCGTCGGGGAAGTGGCTCAAATAGCCTCGGCTATCACTTCCTTTTGACGGCCGTGATGGTCAAGCGGATTAAGGCGCCCTGTAGTTACCAGTTGCGTTGCTTCTGGGAGTATGGGTTCGAGTCACTTCTGGGGTGTGAGTTTTCATTCGCATATAGTCCTGGGGACCATTCAGGCTTGTTCGCATATATATATATATATAATATATATATATAATATTATATATATATATATATATATATATATATATTTTTTTTTTTAGCAGGTCTTTCTTGTTAAATATGCCCGAAAAAGTAGGATTAATAATTCTAAAACGAATTTTTCCAATATTTCTTATGTTTCTTTTTACTGTCGATGGTAATTGAAAAATCAGTTCTCCAAAATTCATTTTTATTTCTACTCTGACGCGACTCCTGAACGCGTTTCGTAATTACCTATGTTACGGTGCCCTCTCCTATCTCTTTCGTTTGCCTGCTTTAAGAGTCATATCAAATCTCCCTACTGATTCTCTGAGGTACAGGGAGTCCATTGATATATGTGGCAATCAGACCGGCTGCCAGTGAAGGGAGAAAGTTACATTATAAGTTGCAAGTAAGGGGAAATTGGCGCCCTGATATAAAATGAAAGAGTATTCCCTAATGCAGATATGACGTTTTGGAAGGGACACTAGCCGATCGCGGATTGGCCGGCTTAGGTCACGGGCGACCAATCAGGGCCCGCCGTGACATCACCGAGTGCCCCGGCGGCGCCAACGTCAGAATTGACCTGACCGTGAAGGCGAGAGGACGCACCTCGGTCAGCTCTCAAGGATTGGAGGCTCTACAAGCCTTTCTTAGTGGATTAAAGCTGGCTATTGCAGCCCATCTTGTGTATTGGAGACCCCGCGCTTCTGGGAAGCAAAAAGGAACCAAGTTTATTGAGCAAAAGAGTGCCAAACTTGGAAAATATTCGGCGACGACGCTGGGCGGCGACGCTGGACGTTGAGGGCCTGGAAAGGTGTGGCGGGAGGCCTAGCTGTGACCGGGTCACATCCACTGAGGGTTTTGGAAGGACGACACCGTTCGTAGGACAAGGAGCAACGCCTTGTGGAAGGGGCGTGTGTGGGAAAATAGTAATTAGCTCAATGCCCATCGATGAACCAGGATTCGGGTAGCTGAATCTCAGGGATTAGAACGGCGACGACGCGAAGGTTCCACGACACCTGAGGACCTGTAGAACGTTCCTGGATCGTCAAGGATCGACTCAGGAAGCGTGGGAACCTCACACCATCGAGGGACAGGCGTCATGAGCCAGGAATGTCAGGTAGATCATTTTCCCTCCCATTACCCCTTGTGTGAGTAGGCTAGTTAGGCCACAATAGTTACTTATGAATGTGACAATAGGACATTAATACTTTAGTAGTAGAATAGGCTGCAAGGCAGCTTGTGTCCAGGACTGTCAGAGGGGACATTTTGTATGGATGGCAGGACAGTGAAGGAGAGGCGCCGACGTGGTGAAGAGGCCCTCCTGTGAGAGAGTGTGGGACTCCTGTCTTTCTGCCCAGTTGAAGGAGTGTTGGAGGTCGTGGAAGAAGAGGCTGACGATCTCCAGACTTATTATCCTCATTTTCATATTCATGAATTACTTGTGATTGTATGTGTGATCATGTAATTTGCATCAGTAAATTAACACTTTTATCGTTGTGTTTAAGTGTGCCTCCATTATAATATTTCTCTATGAGCATACACGAAGGTTATCATAGTACCACCTAGGGAACACTACGTTCTTTATAGAAGTTCTTATTGCCTGGAGAGTGGTAAAGACAGCACGGACTTATATAAAAGTGTACCCTTAGCCATCCGATCAGTATCAGTGCCTGAATGGTGGCAACTAGTAACGTGTTGGCTAGAGAGAGGTAAAGCCACACAGACCTTCCTGGGAGAGTACCGTGGGCCGACAGTCTAGTAGCAGATCTATGGGAGCAGCAATCTTCTGGCTACAAAAATATATATACACCCACTGAACTGCATTGCTGGGGTGCAGATATAATAACCCAGCTGGCGACCTTGTTAAGAAGATAGAGAAGACAGGCGGGAAAGGAGTTCCTGCAACCTTTTTGTCTGGCAGGCAAGACTCTGGGAGGTTATGGTTATAAGGTAAGCCTGAGTCTTCCTTCACTCCTCCACAGGTCTAGGCCGGAACTGTTAACAGCAGTTTCCCTGTGTTTGACTGAAGGGCTTCCAGGGTGAATCAGTGGCACCCCCTTTTGTGGTGGAAGCAAAGACCTGCGGAGGTGGGCATTGTTGGTCCTCTCCTGTGTGACCAAGGAGACTCCGGTGAATCCCGGGAGTCGGAGGAGCTGAGTATTCGGCCTTTTCAGCCCCTAGCAGCTGAGTGCTAGCAGAGCCCCGGCCCACCCCCCGTGACACCTATTACATTTTCAAAGACTTTAGTTTTCACACACAACTGTAACCTGCAAACACGCCATTTGCTTCCATATTTATACTCGCATTTTGGTGAGGTGATATTGTACAACAGTTTTGGATGAGATGAACAAACTTTGACAAACACAAGACAGAACACGGAACAATGGATACTAATTGGATAAGAATGGAGGTAACTGCAAAGGGCCTATTGGCCCACACTTCTTCTCGATGCTTCTATATTGGTATGGAGTCTTGAAGTGGGTATAATATAGTTGTGCATTAATTGGCTGTTGATTGCTGGTGTTGACTTCTTGATGTGTAATGCCTCACAGATGTAGAGCCGCCTGCTATCGTTGTATCTATCGATGATTTCTTTGTTGTTTGTTAAGACTTCTCTGGTGATGGCCTGGTTGTGGGAAGAGATTGTATGTTACTTAATGGAGCCCTGTTATTTATGCATTGTTAATCGCCTGGAAAGAGATGTTGTTGTCATGCCTATATATTGTGTTCTTTTGGGCTTACAGTCCCAAAGTGAGCATTTAAAGGCATAGACGAAGTTGGTTTCCTTCAAAGCGTTCTGCTTGGTGTCTGGGGAATTTTTCATAAGTAGATTGACCGTTTTTTTTTTGTTTTATAAAAAAATATCAGTTGTATTATCTGATTTTTGTCTGGTGGGAAAACGTTCCTATCAATAATATCTTTCAGGTGAGATACCAATCAGTGCCCGGGTCAATCCGATGGACGAGTCTACTAGGTACCCAGATCGACCAGTATCATTCAACCAAACACCAATCCACGAATAATTATGAGAAATGGAAACATGCTCGAATCCTATTATATATCAATACATTCCGTACCTGTCACAATCTTCCCCTGTATTCTGCGTCTCTGTCTCTGTCTCAGTTTCTCCC